>NW_028301608.1:2727272-3030303 GCF_987345545.1 Pholcus phalangioides | reverse complement strand
TCATATAATGTGGCTCTGATCACAGTATTCTTAAGTTCTACCTGATCATCTTCATCCATCGTTACGAAAGCTATGAGCTTCAAAAAAAGCACCTCTCTGAATGCCAGATAAATAAAAAATTATTGCTATTATACTCCCGCACATTGCGTCTGTCTCTCTCCATGGATTTGAGTAGACTGATGCGCTAACTGCGCTCACCTCCGTAAAAATTATCCAATGAGCATCTACTTACCACTAAATCGTGTGGACACCTTCAAGAAGAATCGGTAAGTTAAAATTAAGTTGCCCACTAAAGCGCTTGCCTCGTGTAAACGGGCCTTTAGATCTAATCACAATATATTTACATTCTCAATAAACACTAGTCTATAATTCATATTAAAACAATAATAGATCATAAAAAAATTGCAATTAAAACAATCTATTCTAAAAACTTCAAAAATATAACCATTCCTGTAATCAGTTTAATAAATGTATGTGAATATATGATTTTTTTTTTCTTTTTTTGTACTTGAATTCTGTATATGTCAACTGACTAATTCTATATGTTTATATTTAAATATATATGTTTTCTTTGTTCAGTTAAAAAATATCTAAAAATATATATGTGACCCTATAAAATATTAACTAATTAGTACTGTAACAAGGCTGTTGCATAATCCAACTAACTCTTTAATTTATATTGGCCCACTGGAGGACTTGGGGTCCGAGTGTCTGTCATTGTAATGTAATTTTTTTGTTTAGTTTTATTTATTTTTTTTGTTTTTTGTAGTTTCCATTTCATGTTCTATGTGCTGTGTTCAGTCCAAAAAAGAAGACTTTCTCTACGATTAAAAAATAATTAAAACATATTTATTACGTAATACAAGAACAGGACGTTATAGATCATGTGACCGTGTTGGCGCCAACCAAAAATCAAGTGCTTCTGCACAGACACAGTGCCATCTCGTTGTGGATGCTGTCGCTACTTTTTTAGTTGCTCACTGATATGATCCATTTCTCTTTCTTTTAATTCATTGCACACTCTTTAGATTGCTCACCAAATCTCTAAGGTATCGTTTATTCATTCACTGGCATGGTCCATCACTCTTTTGTTCATTCTCATGCTTGCACATGCTCCTCTCCGACCTGGTCCCTTTCTCTGTAGGCCATTGTTTTGGTCACTCACATGCTTGAATACTGTCTTAATCACTGGAGAGTTTGCATACTTTTTAAACCATTCTTTTGGTCACTCAATGACCCCTCCATCTCTTTAGGTCACTCTTTTGTTCATTCACATAGTTGCAAACTCTCTTGGTCATTCATTTGGGTACCTTCCTCACCAAGGCAGGGACAGATTCATGGTTTTTCCAATTGTGGCTATAAATTTTTCCTTCTCTCTTCTTCTGTTCTAGTCCAGTTTTTTTTGCATCCGTTTTCTGCCCGGGACTGTAGCTCACTTTGTTCCTGCCCCTGTAAATATACTTTTGTCTCTAAGCCACTCTTTTCGTCACTCACATGCTTACACACTTTCTTGGTCACTTCCTTAGTTACACACTCTGTATGGGTCCTCGGGCCAGACAGTGGCTATAAAGCTGGGCGTGTAGGTGCTGCGAGCACCCCTGTTAATTTGAGGCACAAGTCCATGCATTCCCAGAATTTTAATCAAAATCTCTTACATAGAACTCAATATGAGCACCTACACGTCTTCTGAAGCCACTGGGGCCAGATGATGTACCTAGATCCAGATGATCCTACCTAGCTCGAAGTACCCACCTGCTTTTTCTGCACTTACTCTAAAAATGCTGTGGATAGGTATACAATGGTGTACATTTAATTCTATGTACAGCAGAAGACTATGAATAGAAGTGGGGTAATGTGCAATGTGTGTTACTGCTGAAGTCTATACAGGGTGATTCAAAACTCAATGTACGAACTTTTAGGGGAGGTAGAAAATAAAACAGAATCCCATAGGAATGTATGACTGGAAATCCCAACCAAATATCTGCTCAAAGCCAGAGGAGGACCTACATGATATTAGTGGTGATATATAGCAGGGTGTTTCTAATTTTTCAGCCACTGGGTGTATATTTTTTTGATTTTTCTACAAGCTAAAGTATGTAACTGTACAAAAAATTTAAATCAAGCACCACCATTCTCAGAGAGCACAGAACTGTGAACTCAATGCACACTCTGATAATTATTTACAATAGTATGAGAAAGAGTATAGATGTAAAACTCTCGGTAATAATGTGTTGGAGAATGTTATCATTGAGGAGAATATTCGAGAATATTCTCTGAAAATGCTACAAGAATAAATATTTTCCATATTAAGAATTTTTAACTTTTGAATTATATCTAAAAAATGTGTTTGGGAATTCATTTAAAAAGCAAATTAATAGTAACCTTATTACATTAGCAAAACCACTTAATCTTGTTTGATTTTTCTGCCCAGCAAAAGAGACTGTAAAAACATTTAAGTTGGACATCGCCATCCTCAGAGTTCATAGAACTGTTCTCAATGGGCACTCTGACTCTAATTACTCACAATAGCAATTAATCATTGATTTCTAGATTAAGATAGATTTTTTTTTTCTGTATCGCTAAGACATTTGCAATTTGCTGTCTAAATTAAGTGTATTAGAATCTGCCAAACTAATCAACAATCTTTGATCACCATACTGATGATTGTCAAAGAATTTTTTTTCATACTCAACAAAAAATTGAAAGCTTCCATTAATTTCGCTCCTGAAAAATGAAGAGGGAAAATCACACATTCTTGAAGCTATATGTGAAAGAATGTAAGAAAACAAAACCAACATGGCTGAATTGAACAACTTGCAAAGAAATAAGAGCAATACAGAATTTTAGAGTAGGTTCATTGAAGAAAATAACAGTTCTGTATCTTCTTAGAGTGAAGGTGATTTAGAATAGTTTCTTTGTCAATAAACTTTGGTTTTACTTTTTGCTTTGAACTTATTTCTGAAAATTTATCTAATTTTAAAATAATTTTTTAGGGTTTTAATTTTTAAAGGTTTTTAAAATCTTCATAGCAAAAACTTCTCCAACCTAGAACCATGCCTGAGAATATTCTCAAACTAAAAGTTGTCATTATGAGGTGATTATGCCAAAAGTTTTGTTTTAAATGTTTCAAGCAATGAAAACTATTATATTTCACAAAATAAATGAAATTAGTTTTTTTTCATTATTTAAAAGGAAAAAATGGGCCTATTTTTGATTATTCTTCAATTTTTACATCCAGGAGAATATTCTCGTTATTTGAGATTCACCTCATATTTCTAGGTTGAAGTTATTGTTACAAAACTATTTAAAAATTCATCTCTCCAGTGAAAGGTCTGTTCTTAAAACCATTCCCCCCCCCCTCAACCATACAAACCAGTGTGATATGCAGTTTTGTAAAATTTGGGAAAACATTTGTGTACCCCACTTAATACTATGGTGAGACGCATGTTAGCTTCCTCTACTGCATATATACTTGCTAGGAATAAACCAATTAACTAGTTTATCCTCTTCTCGATATCCACTGCCAGAGGTTTCAATATTTATCATATGCTGTAATATTTACGATATTCTTTTTCAATAGCAGCAGCAGAAGCATCTCGGCTAGCTCATCTGATAGAGAACGTTCTCCTTCGAGTAAACCAAAGCGCTACCGTACCAGTCACTCTAAGACAAGATCAAAACACAAACATGAATCATCTCGTAAAAAGAAACACAGTAGAAAAAGTGACAGTAGAAGTAGCAGCAGTAGCCATAGTTCATATTCAAGCAGCAGGAAGCATTCAAGTCGTAACAAACATAAGTCTCATGGGTCTAGAAGTAGGAGTGACTCCCATGCTCGAATTTCAAAGAATTCCAGCAGAAAATCTAAATCACCGAGTAGAAGCAAGCACAAAAGTCATAGATCAAGATCTAGTAGCGAACCTCGTCCTAAAAGTTCCAAAACTTGCAGGAGATCTAGGAGTCGAGATAAACATAGATCTCGCAGGTCAACTTCCAGAAGCAACTCAAGATCCAGAAGCTCTAAAAGGGCACATGCATTATCAAGATCCCCAAGTCGTTCAACACAGAGAAATAGGTCTAGAAGTGGTTCTCGCTCCATTAGTCCAAGGAGTTCTACTAGAAGATCTAGGTCGCCTACCTACAAAAAGTATGCTAATAAAAGATTAAAATATTGTACAGGCATCCCTTGCTTTACATGATTATTTGGCTTCACAAAATAACCATCTAAGACGAAATGATGTAAAGTGAGTTGAATTTAACATGGGAAAGATAGGAAAAGGGGATTTTTTATTCAGAAGGATATGAACAAAATAAACCCAACTTTTAGTAGCAAAATAAATTTTTTTGGAATGAATTGATTGTTTAATTTCATGAATAAATCCCTTGAATTTAGACAATATGAGTGAATTAATCAATAGTTTTTACCTCCGTATTTGCTACTTCTGTTTAATTCTAGTGAGTAAAGATGTTTTCTTTCCTGAAGATCTTGATATGATAGGTTGGTAACTTTTTAATGAAAGCAGTTAAGATTCATCTAACAAGCATCATTCTTCATCACTCTTTATAAAATCTTTTGAAGCAAAGCCATAGTTTGTTTCAGGTTAACTTTGCAGTGAAGGGAAAGCTACGAGGGAACCACATCACTCGTTGCTATGGAAACGAGAGCCTTTTAACCAATGTATCGGTGTGTGGCCTTGATTAGGTATAGCTGATTCACGCCAATCTCACAGAGAAAAATCTTTTTTTATGTGTAACATGATTAACCCATTAGAATGCATGTAAAAAAATTGCACAGTAAGTTAGTAATAATTATAGAATGAAAAAAAACCACTGCCAATGCTTTCAGAAATTAAAGTACAGTTTTTGAAACCCTTTTTTTGATTGAAAAGTGTTTTAAAATTCTTAGAAAACAATAATTGTCTTACATCAGCGTATCACTCTTCATTGATGTGCCATAAGTAACACTAAAAATTTTGAAAAACATTGTAATATTGTTCTACAATTTTTCCCTTCTCTCAGCTGAAATTTATTCATAAAAAAATGAGACAATAATGTGAAAGCAACGTATAATTTTAAAATACTGTATATTAAAACTATGGCTCTCAGAAACTCTGGGATTTTGAATTTTTTTTTTCAATTTATGTGAAAAAATGAATGTTAAATAAAAGTTTTAAAGCTAGTCAAAAAAAATTAATTAAGAACAAGCAAATTAACTCCTATCAACCCGGCTTTCACATTTGAATACAGGAATAGCACAAAATAATGATACAGAAAAACTTAGAATTTTTTTTACTCGTTTTTATTGCCGAAATTTGTTGCTTCCCCCACCTGAACTATTCGTCTATGCCACTTGTTTGCATGACAGTTTTAGTCTTTTGTTACGGTTGATGTGCTGCTCATAATTATTATGAACAATTCTTATCAAGTATTGTTTTTACAGCGAGTATTCAAACACCAAAAATATAGTATTGAGGAATGAAAACAGCTGAGAACTTTTTAGCGTGGCTACCTCTGGTGAAAAGAAAAGAGGAAAAAATGCACAGCTAGCCTAAATCACTGTGGGCCCCTTTCTCACTTATTTTATCTGAAGAGACACTAAAGGGGCATCTGAAGAAACAGTTTGTGTGGGTGGCAGACCCATTGCTCATGTCAACACACTCAGTCATTGGCTATAGGAATTCGGAAACCATCCCTATCCCATTGAACATGGCAAGAAATAATTAAAAAAAGGAGGACCTGAGAAACCTATACCCATAAAGAGCCTCTCACAATGGTATCGGCTCTCTCGTGAAAGAGGAACACTTTGTGTAATCTATGAGTGAATATCTGAATTCATTGAAGCCTATTTTCGGGAGAAAAAATAAAACGGATTGAATATTAATCTTGATGTAAGCCTATAACTGCATGCAAAACTGAATAAAAATTGTATTGTTATGGAAAATTCAACCAAGTAAACAGATATAAAATATATATATAATTGTGTATCAAAAAAAGCACGACAATGATAGGCCTATTGGCAAGGAAAATTTCTTGGATATTGCACCTAAATGTTGTTGGATTTTCGATAATGGTAACTGATATTTTTTCTAATTTAAAACTTTTAAACGGAAAACATCAGCTCAAAATGATATTTTTTCAAAATCATAGAAAAAATTGAAACATTCTGTATAAAAATGATCATAAACCTCTGACATATGGCAACTATATTTTGCAGCGAAGGGATACACTCTCTGCCTTTTTCAGTTAACCTGAAACAGACTATAGAAAATTCTGAATTCCATATTCATTAGAATCGCTTTTCTTAGATTAAAATTCTGATGGCATTGTCAGTGCATTACCAAAAGATGCTCAGTCATTAGTGTGATCTGTTGATTTGAATTTGAGTATTTCTTCCATATTTGTGTCTACACTAACAAATGCATTGGATTTTATCATTTTAATTATGTCATACCTCTGATCTGCAAGCCCATTTGCAGGATTAAAATCAAACTACAGACTAAATTTTGCAAGTTGCAATTTTCAAAAATAAATTTTCAAAATTGTGTTATAGCGAAACCACATAAAGCAAGGGATACCCCTGTATACACTATGATGTATTATACTACTGATGACTTTATACATTCAAGTGTTATACTTACAAGATGTGTCATGCATTATAACAACATAGTTTATGTAAATTAGAGCTAATTTAATAAATATTTGTGTAATAAATTTTTCAGAAGCATTTCGAAACAAGACGATGCCAAGCTGAAAAGTGGAGACCATTCGAAGAATGCCGTAAGCAATAGTTTTTCTTTTATGCCAGCGGTTTCCAAATACTTTTAGTCATGGACCCCTATTTATAGCAGCAGAAACTACAACCATCTATCAGCAAGAATGTTCTCTAACAATGGAAGACATTCTATCTCGTACTAGCAAATGTGATGCTAGTACTAGTGAAGCTCCCATACTAGCAATATCTGGACTAAAACAATGTTTCATATTCCTATCGAGAGATGTCATCACAAATACAATTTTTGTCAAATCCTAACATTAACACTGCAGTCTACCATGGTTTAACCCTTACTATTGCAACAGGAAACAAGCAGTTGTAATTCAAAAGAAGTTAGTACTCTTCAAGAAGTGAAAAACATGTACCTCAAAGTTCTGTTCTGGGTCTTATGTTATTTTTAATATACAGTAAGACCTTCTCTAACGGTAATCCCCAAACAACAGCCACATTTTGTTAGAACAAAACAATTCTCTTAGACTTAACATTACAAGAAACCTCCAAACAATGGCCACTTCGGACATGGAGTCAGGAAAAATAAATATGTATATTGTGATGCGAAAAATAATTTTCTTGCCAATTTTTAAGGGAGTCTTCCCCCTCCCCGAACTTTATGTGAGAAAAAAGATTATACATACTTTCTTTTCCTAAGTACAAATGCTAGATGAATATATTGAAGGTAGTGGAGAGGGGAAAAAACTTGAAAAGATAATGTATAGGACAACAGAAGAGACTTGTTGTCAGCAATCTAATCACTAGAGGGATATGCAAGTTATCAGATTACTAGAAACCCTTGTTTATTCAGCACTCTTGAAAACAAAAACAAAAAATCTTGTAAATAGGAATAGAAATTTCCAGGGTATTAATTTTTTAAGAGGGATGTATCAATCTTTTTTTAAACAAGAATGAATGTCAGTGCCTATACTTTCAGCTATTGGATTGAACATAGGAATGCCATAGAAAGAAGGTCTAGTTAAAGGTCCAAAGTGAACAAAGAACTATTTGTGATTGCTGGTACATTGTCTTGGTCCATATCAGTTTTTCTCTCTACCTGAGCACTGAAAGCCTGAATTTTAGTATATCATAAGTGCTGTAAATATATTGATTATTATATTATTATCAAAATATAATCATATATTTTAACAGTCAATTACATAACTATCGTAATCAGTTACAGAATAGATCATAATTTCACTTGCTATATACTTAAATCGCAAATTTGTTGTTTTTTTCCACAAATAAAACTATTCCTAATAGCGGCCACATTTTTATGGTCCCTTTAGTAACCATTGTTGGGAATTTATACTGTATATAAATGATTTATGTAACTTGCAATTAAATGGGGAACTGTTAACCTTTGCAGATGATACGGTGCTTTATGTAAAAGATACTGATACAGCAAATTTAATTAGAAAAGTAGAAGATGACCTAACAAATATAAAATTAATATCTGGTTAATTAAACATAAATTAAAGCTTAATGCTTAAAAACAAAATTTATCTATATGAAGACAAGGAACATAGATTATAACACAAATATACATCTAAGAATACATAATCAATACTTGAAGGACTTTTCAGTCCCTTGAGACTACAAGGTGTTTGTATTATGTGTGTATTAATTTTGTTTATTATATATGGGTATTTGTGAAATTTAAAAAACAAAGGCTTTTTGGTTCCCTGTGAGTCCAGGTATCCCCAATTGGGAAATGCTCTTTTATACCATAGTTTATTTTTCTTTCTCTTTTTTTTGGTAAAAAATGGTACAACAATTGAAAACAAATTATTTCAGGTTGAAAGCATACCAGTTAGTGATAAACTTCAAGCAGCATTGCGAGCAGCAGGTATGCATGCATTAATTATTCATTATTTATATTTCTTCCCAGTACAGTAAAACCTCTATTTCTCGAAAAACTCCATATCTCGAAAAATAATAAAATCTTGGCATTTACTGTACTGAATCAATGCATTTTCACTTCTCTGTCTCGAAGTGATTTTCGAAAAACTCTATCTCGAAAGCCTAACCCAATGATAGTAAAAAAAAAACACTGAATTTCCTTTTCTTTCACGCAAGTTTTTCTCCTGAGGGAAAAAAAACAAAGTATTCAGTAAAACAGCCCATTGTGTTGATGGGTCTCATCAATCACGTGTGGATACTATGATTGACACTGGGTGGATGTCATGTGGGTGTCATGCGGAATAATTATTCCGCATGGCAAAAAGTCAGCCAACAGACAATTCAAAATTCCTTTAAGAAAGCTGCGGGTTTAGAACCAGTCATCTCAGGGATAAATGAGATAAGATCTGGTGGTTCTCTCGAATTTCAATTAATCTCAGAGCAGTGCTGAAGATAAAATTTTGGAACATTAGGGCATTACTAAAAACACTTAAAGCTAGAAATTTCATTTTCCGATTTTGTGGAAATTGTAGTTCACTACAAACTTGCAGCACCTTGACTAATACAAAAATTATTGCTCAATGTATGGCTGACTCGAATGATGAAAATACAGCAGAAAATGCTCCAGGAGAATTAGAAAAAGGTAACAGTAAAAAATGCTGAAAACGCTGTGTCATTTTCTGAATCAAACTGGAAAGATAGGGCCTGAAATATTTGCAGCTCCTGCTAGTATAGATGAAATTGTGAAAAATTGTGTGAAGGAAAAAAATATTTATCAAACTAAGCTTGCAGATTATTTTAAATAAGGTATGTAAATAAAATTGAAGTGAACAAAAAAAAATTGACCTTATTTTAGTATATTTGCATATAGTGTGATTGAACACTGATTGTGTAACTATTACCAATAACTTCATTAGTATGTGGTAAAATATAGTATGATAATTTTTCCCTTATCGATCAAATTTTTAACCTTTTTTGTCGTATTTTACCTTATTGAAAAAAACTCTTTCTGGAAAACTATCTATCTTGAATTTTTTTTCCTATCCTGGCAGTTTCGAAATAGAGAGGTTTGACTGTATCTCACTGGTTTGTTTTTTTTCCATAATTACTTGACTTATTGCCTTGAATTGTTTTTTAAGTGAACGTTTAAAATAGGATTTTTTTTTGTTTTGGTTCAAATTTTGAATTTTCAGAATTCATTTTCCACATTCACTATAATGGCCCCTTTTGTTCTCTCAAAAACACATTATATTGGGAAGAATTCATATTTGGGTGGAATGAAAAATTAAATTAGAGGCTCTGACACCGCCCCTTAATAAGAACAATAAATAAAATTGCCCACAGGTGATGAAGCCAAGGCTGCGTCCAGTTGGAAAGCAAGAGAAATACTAAAGAGAACAAAATTGGTTTAACTACTACTACTCAACCATACATACACCTCATATACATTCCTCTATGGAATTTCTAACGAATCTGTACATGCCGGAATGTGTGTCCTGAGTGTATTTGTGACCCTAATGTGTTTATGTTGTCAAAATCATATTTTTTGTGTTGTTGCTGGTGCTGTCATCTGTGTTCCATATTTTGAAGCAAAGATGGAAATGCTTGAATTTCCATGATAAGTCAGTATCGTGTTGTGGGTCTGCCTGCTTTTTGCAGAGAGACTAACCACTCAATGTTTTGGCCACTGCTGGATTTTGTTTTAAGAAAAAAGAACAAGAAAAGTAAACAAGTTTTCATAGTATAGATTGATAAATAACTTTGTGTTCCAATTTTTTTTCTCGATGTGCAATGTCTTAAATCATCGGACAGTACTGGGTGTATTTGCAAAAAGTTGCACAACAAAATAATAATTTAAACGTTCATATCTCAAAGTATTCAGAATATATCTATGTTTTTTATGCCTGCAGATAGGTCTTGTTAACACAAATCCAATAAAACCACCCAGGTTTTAATACCTCTTCTTATCTGGTTACCAGGCTCATGGCCTACTTTCATAACAAAGTTGTTCACTGTTTCACACTATATCTTGAGAGATTTGCAGTGCAAATAGAAGACAGTGATGTTGTCTGTCAGGTATTTCAAAGACAAATCCAATGATGCCACTCTGGTTTTAATACCTCTTCTGGACTGGGCACCGAACCCACTGTCCATTTTCATTACAAAATTGTTTTACGCTGTATCTCGAGAGGTTCACAATGCAAATAAAAGCCAATGGTGCTGTCTCATGGCCATTTCTGAGACAAATTTAATGATGACATTCTCATTTTAACACCTCTTCCTATCTTGGTACCAGACCTGCAACCTGCATTTGTGATAAATGTGTGTGCACTGCTATGGTAGTAGAGGGGTCATAGTGACAGACTCGTGTCTCCAGGACCCGGGTTCGAACCCCACTGTCGCCACATCTGTGGTCGGCTGAAGTTGATTTTCTGTGGTTCCCAACCTCGAGGCTCAAATGTGGGCTGATCTCCCAGTTAAAAAGTCTCGCCACTGAGAGCAACAGGCCTTTGTATTTGTACAATGAAACAATTATTCAATCACTATACTTCACTCTTAGTTAGAAAAACTGATGGCCGATGGCAGCACTACACATAATAAGTATTACACAGAAACAAACTTCACTTGAGGTTCACTACGCGTACACGCTCATTCCAACATGTACCAATTCGTTAGAAGTTTTGCAGAGGAATGTGGATGAGGTGTATGTGTGGTTTAGTAGTACAGTCGAATCATATTATAATGAACTCTAAGAGACCGGAGAAATCACTTCTCTATAATGAAATTTTGTTATAAAGGAATTCCAACTTTATGCATTGTTCCTATGTTAGCTTATCTGCGGGATTAGAAAAGTGTTCGTTAAAACGAGATTTTCGCTATATCGGTATTCGTTAAAACGGGATTCGACTGTAGTAGTAGCAGCTGCATTTGTAATAATATTGTTTTATGCCATAACTCAAGAGGTTTGCAACCTAAATAGAGACATTAGTGTCATCTGTTACCTATTCCAAAAAAAGAATCGGATGATACAATTTCATTAGGTCAGTACCTACTACGTGATTCAAGGCTCAAATAATGTATTCACATCAAAACTTGCGACCATGTTATGACACAGCCTACCCCAATTTTTTATGTCAATATTATTCTACGTGAAATTATGTTTGCTGTTTTATGTACACTTGTGTGCTAACTGTTTTGCATTAATATTACTTTCATGAGCAGCTGAACTAAATGGTGAATTGAAGCAAAAGGGCCTGCTTGGAGTAGCCACAGCTTCACAAAGTCCTGAAAAAACAGAGATGACAGTTCTGCAACAGCTTCAAAGAGCCCAGGCTATCGAAGATATAAATTCTACCTTGTTTGTGCAACAGGAGTTCATATCCTCTCGTAACTGGGGAAAGAAAACCAAAACAGGGGATGTAAGTTCAATTTTCATTTTATCTCAAAGACGACATATAATTTATAAAACTATTAGTGCAAGTACAAATATAAGTGTTAGTGAATATAATAGAAACTCAAAGGCAATGAAATTGAATTTTTGTTTATAGAGAAAATTATATACAGTCGATGCTTGTTTTTACAAACCCATACAGATGTGAAAAATTAGCGTGTAAAATTGAAATTTCGTAAATAGGAAAGACATTTAAATAGTATATTGCTTGGGACCAGAAAATTAGTGCATAAAAATATACAGTTTGTGAATTGGACATTCATAAAATGTAGGTTAGACTGTCTACCCATTTTTGTGGTGTCAAAGTATATACAAACATTGCTTTTTGTTACAAAGATTATACAAATCTTTTACACCACTAAAATAGGTCTGCAACTAGAGAATTCCATCACTACTACTAAACTACACACACACACTTCATGAATCATGAATATTCCTCTGGGGAATTTCAAATGAAACTGGAACTTGTTGGGAGGCAATTGTATATATGATAGGTGTACCCTAATGTGATTATGATTGTCTGAGTTATGCATATTATGTGTTCATGCTGTTAAATGATGATCTATGTCAAGGGTGCACATCAGTCTACGATCCAGAAACTGGTGTATATATATATAAGGTGACTATATGATCATATTATTGGACATTTTCATAATTTTGTGATCATACAGTTTTTTTCTTATTTCCTGTTTTTCCATCAAAAAAGCTTGAATTTTTGTGCTTTAATGAAATTGTATATTGAGGTTATTTTCATAACTTATAAATCATGAATGGTAAGTACGACTCTAATTATCACGATTACTTACAGTCATATAAATATGTTCATCTCACGTATTTCTAAAAAGCTATTTTTTTGGTGAATGACATTTTAATCTTGCATTAGCCCCTTTTATTTCCCGCTATTGGTAATTTTTCAGCAATTTTAGCTGTAGTTCACAACTTTATTTACCTTTGACTGTTTTATGGAGATAATTCGAGATGTTGCATAGATTCTGATTTCCCATAATTTAATGAAAGAAGTGTGATAAGCTTTAACTACTGATACTTTACTACTGGAATATGTTCTGTGGGGCAGATAGAATCCCTAAGCAAGATGCCTGTGGCCAGCAAGCTGGAGATTGTAAGCTCCTGTTATATAAGAATAACAATTTATTCATCATTTTCCCAACTTAAGTATTTGGTATCATCTGTTGATGTTTACAGATCTTGAAATAATCTTCTCTTCTGGAATGATCAGCTGACTCAGGAATGGTCAGCTTTTCTCTAGTCTTGCCACAATTAAGACCATTTTTGATGTGTGGTCCCTTTAGACATTTATCAAGCAGACCTATGTCCTTTTTTTACCGAATATTAGCATTTCTCTCCTGTGATATTATTTTGCTGTCCTTTTATTTTTGTGAAAATTTTCATTTTGTCGCTATTTTTGAGAAAAGAAATTGTTTTTATTTTTTTAGTCAAACTTTTCATTATTGCAATGCTGATTGTGTACGTACAGTAGGCTCTTGCTAATCTGGCACGTATCAGATCAGGATATGCCAGATTACTGGAAGTCAATGGAAAAAGCTCATTTAAATAATATAAATTTCCCCGCTAAGATATGCAGTGATATGTTTTCTTCTATGCTCGAAGGAAACCCACCTAAAACATTCCAGATTACTTGATGGGCTGGACTAGCGCACGGCTAGATTATCGAGAGTCTACTGCAGCAATTTCCAAACTTTTTAAAGCTCGACCCCCACCCCTTTTTAAAAAGTTTTATTGGTGACCTACAGGGTGACCATATGTCTCGTTTTTATGGGCATTCTTGACTTTTTTGGTAGTGAATGTGTTTTGATTTCCATAATTAGTGATGAGTGAAATGAAGTTATTTTTTGATATTTAGTTGGCAGAACTATTTTATTATAAGATTTCAAACTACCCACATTTTTTTTAGCTTTGAATCTTGCGAAGAGTGTCATCAACAAAATCTTAAGATAGGGCGGAATGCTTTTCCTGCCCGTTGTAATGATGTAGGGGATAACCAAAGTCAGGGTCTCTATTGCCAAACGCAGGGCCAAAATATTTTTGGGTTCTTTTTGTAGGAAAAATAATTTTAGTTGATTCGTCATATTTTTTTTTCAAGTTCAAATTTCCTTTATTTAAGATTTTTAAACACAGTTACAAAACATTTAGGGGCTAAGCAAACTTTAATATATTATTATTATTAATTTATTATTACATTATTATTAATTTATTATATTATTATTAATTTATTATTATATTATTATTAATTTATTATTATATTATTATTAATTTATTATTATATTATTATTAATTTAAAATATTATTTTGAATATTCATAACATTTTATGAATATTCAAAATAATCTTTTGAATATTCATATGCTTATCCTGCCCATTGTAATGGTGTAAGGGATAACCAGTCAGGGTCTCTATTGCCAAACGCAGGACCCAGGGCAAAAAATATTTTTAGGTTCTTTTTGTAGGAAAAATAATTTTAGTTGATTTCTCATATTATTTTGAATATTCATAACATTTTCATGGTTGTGGCACAACCACCCTTGATTTATTATACAAAATTATTTTTCAACTGCAGGAGTGTTTTTTGTTATAGTGATACCTGGTGTACTCCCCCATAATGATTTCAGCCCCAGTCCCCTCTTTTCTTGATATTTTTTAGCCCTCCCAATTTTTTCCAATGACTTCACTTCATCAAAAGAGCTTCATATACAACACACTAGCATTATTAATTATTCATAATATAAAATATAGACATTTCCCCCATACATTCACATACTACTCATTCATTTTGTGTTTTTAATTTTTAAAAGATTATAAAATTGGTTGATTCTTTCTGAATTTCCTGTATAAATATTTATTTGATCTATTGATTACTGTACAAGTAGAATTTAATAAAATTATACTATATGATATATGTTTGGGGTAAGTATATGTTCAGCTGAGTTGAAACATTTTTTAGTTTTGACATATTTTTACTTATGCAGCGAAAAATAAATTTCTTATTCAGATGCTTTCATTTTGGAGAATCTCTCGTGCCCCCCTCCCCTCATTCCCGTTCATTAACACGTGACCCCCCCGCGGTCTACTGTGTATAGATAGAATTTTTTTCATTCTACCTACACTACATTGGGTATAGACACCAAGACCTGAGTATTCAGAGTGCTTGGGGTTCCCCTCAATGAAACGGGCCTCTTTGAATCCTCCACATATAGTACGTCCCAAAATTCTGCCCCCCCCCCCAATTTTTTTTTTCACTTTTGGTCTATGATTGAATGCTTTCAAAATGAAAAACCAACAGAAAAACATTAAATAAAAAGTTATCGTGTAATAATTGTTTAAGGAGGTTGGCCAACCCTTGGCTAATTGGAAGAATGATGAGAAGATACACATAGGAATAACTGACACCCAATCCAAATATCTCTTAAGTCAAAATGTTCTTGTCTGCAAGAAATGGTAAAGGAAGTTCTTGCATTGTTCTGTGAATCAACTCAGTGTCCTTACTATTTATTTTGCTTGGTGCAATGGTTTTTTGAACCTTCCTCCTTCTGAGGGGGAAGTGTACGTTTGAATTTTTCCCTTGTACAGCAAGCAAAATTTTTGTGTTCATTGTACAATGGGCATCTGGAGGACCTGGGTTCGATTGGCGCAGGTGGTACAGTGGTTGTTGACTGAAGTTGCTTTTCTGTGGTTACAAACTGAAAGATGTGAATGCAAACTGATCCTGTTAAAAGTTTAGCCACAAAGAGCAACAGACCTACATCAGTACAAATATCCACTTACGATTTGGAATATAGATGGCCAAACAAGAAAAAATCATTCATAACACTATATACCCATACTGTTTTATATACGCACATTTGTGCCGCAATTAATTCAGCATCAAATTGCCTATGATGGTTGACTGGGTTGTACTTGGTTTCATAGTAAGAAAGCACAGTTGAAGCATTCAATTGAATAACTTCTACGTTACACTTTTGTGAAATCAAGTTTTTTGACTGAATAATGTTTCATACAGCTTCGGTTACATGTTCTTTAAGTTAGTTCTCACAGAAACCAACATATTGCTATGCCATTTTAAACAGCTGCAATCGCGAGTTCTATAATTGTAACAATGTTCTCAGTTACCTTCCTAGACAAAATGACTGTCTATGTTACTTTCATGTGAAAAAATTTCCTTTTTCAGCAATGACTACCATTGTGTTTTCTCTAAGTTTGGATCAATTGAAAACTAAAAGTGGTAAACAATGTAAATGCCAAAAAAAATTTTAACTCCGCTTTTTTCTTCAAAGTGTCAAATGAGCAATTCTTTACAATGTGGTAAATGTGGAAAGTGCCTGGTAGTATGTAAGTAGTTCAAAAGAGTATGTAAAGTGGTCACTAGTGTAAACATCCCAGCAGGCTGCAAAAACAGTTTTTTGAAATTTTTGTTTTTGGCATTTACTATATTTTCCACTTTCAGTCCTCAATTGTTCAAAACAGATTGTCAAAAAATCACTTTTTAATAACTTATTTAACTTGATAGTCATTCCTGGGTGTCTGTGGACACATGATTACGAACAACCAACTAATTCCATCATATATCTGTGTGCTGTAAATCTATTTAATGAACATTCAGTAAAAAGTGCATGAATTTAGGCTTTTTCTTTCAAATTAAGCATTTTTGAAATAGTATTTATTTCAGTTTTTTTACAGATTATATTGATAATCTATGCGAAATTATTTTCTACCTAGATTTTACCCAGTGAAAATACTGGTACAGATGAAAACATAGATTCAGTTATTCCTGCTGTCAACAGTGGTGAGATTGTTAATAAAATGGAATATTGGTTGAAAAATCCAGAAAGCTTGGTGCATAAGAGTGTAAGTTTATAAAACGATTGTGCCATCTTTTGAAAATGACTTGAAATTCTTAAAATTGAAATCACGAAATAATTTTTCTCTTGCTTCACTATACAGTGATACCTTGGTTAATGAACACCTCTGCTTACAAACTTTTTGGCTACCGAAGATTTTTTTCACGATTTTTCTGCCTTGGCTAATGAGTACAGATTCAGCTAATAAACATTTTCGTTGATTGAATGCAAGCCTACAAAGTTGATTGGGTTGTGTCAACACCCAAAGTAAAACAACTAAAGCTGATGTTGGTTGTGTACATTAGTGCAAAATAGAAAGATCTTCAGAGTAACTAATTTATCCAATTTTGAAGCTGTTCAGTTTAGCCATTAGTCAGTTTTTGTCTTTTTTAATAGCATTTCTTGATGATTTAAAAAACTTCTTTAAATTTTGGGCAAAACCTGAAAAAAAATCAAATGATTTTCCCCATAGAAATCTGTGGAAAATCAGGTGGTTTCAGCTAACGAATAGTTTGGCTGACGAACATGATCTTCGTTAGGTGAGGTATCATTGTATTGTAGCTAGAACGTATTTAACCCTTTATCTGGCATTGACGAGATATCTTTCCTCCTATAAAAAGCCCCTTATTTTAGTATTGACAAGCCCAGATATTTTGTAAAGTTGATTTCACAATAAAACACTTTTACTCATACCTCTTCGTTTGCACCTGCTGAAAATTAAGGCATGGAAAATTATAATTTTTAAAAAACATAAAAAATCAGATTTTTTTTAATATTTAAATTGACTGACTGCTTATTAATTAAAACAAATCTTGTTAATTATTAAGAATGGATTTTTTCTCCTAATTTCTCAAATTTAATTCAGCATTAATGATTGAACTAACAAATGAACTACAAGCAAGAAATATGAATACCAATGTGTTTATGTAACATGAAAGTTCATTGAGCTCGAATTAACTCCATGGATTAAAATTTTCATTGTAGAAAAATAGAGAAAAGGTCATTTCATTTTCATGAGAACCCTCCTGAAGTAAATGCCTGGTGGCGACTTAAGGCTCCTTTACACGTATAATCTTACCCGAAACGGGATGTTCTTGTGTGAAGGATTGAAGGCGGTTGGGAGCACATCGTTCATGAGAGTGTTGTTCAAAAGCAACACATTCTTATGCACTCTGTTTTCTGCATGAAAGAATGCCCCGTTGAGAATTGGGAAGTGTGTGGCAAAATTCAAACTCTTTTGTGTGGAGTTTTAGAAAGTACAACACTCCATGTTCCTGGCCAAGGTTTTTCAAACTGTTGGCAGATCAAATTCGGCTGCCACTTGCTCGGGAAAAAAATATATTTCAAAAGCTTATTATCACTATATGAATTATTCATTTCTAAAAATTTAAATAATAATTATTAATTGAAATTACTGTTACAAATTTATAGTAATTTTTATGCAATTGATAAGAAATTGAGAAATAAAGTTTCTGTGATCGTTAATTTTTAATTTTTATTGTTTCAAATTTGGCTTTAATTGGTGTAATTAGCTCTTAATTACATTTTCTGAATTTATTCAGGTACACTTAAAATTTTAATTTTGCAGAAACAAGAAAAATCTGATTTTTTTGTTTTCATCAATTATTGACAGGCTGTGTAGCCAATGTTTTTTAATACTTCGAGTCAGAAAAATAGATGAACAGCATTACAAAATTATTAGTGAAACCTTGCTATACAATGATACTCGATATAATGATAAATCATTCTACAACGATATTTTTTCAAATTTTGTTTTGAAATGTCTATATTCTAATGTCAAACTACTGCTAGCTTATATAACGATAATCCTTCTACAACGGTTTTTTTCTTGGTCTACAGAGTATAGTTATATCAAGATTTCACTGTATTTTTTTTAAATTATGGTGTTATTTATAGGGCTTTATTTTACATTTCTCTCTCGGTTATATTTATTTCCTCAAAAAATCATTTGAATCTACCAAATCAATGTTGTCGAGCATAAGCAGTTCATAACAATACAAAAAATAACAAATAAATTTAAACATAAT
Organism: Pholcus phalangioides; assembly: GCF_987345545.1. Lineage (NCBI taxonomy): Eukaryota > Metazoa > Arthropoda > Arachnida > Araneae > Pholcidae > Pholcus > Pholcus phalangioides. Next base: position 3,011,266 of record NW_028301608.1, on the reverse strand, counting down.
TATTTTTCAAATTTTTGCAACTCTATAGACATATTCTTGTGCGTGTAAAACATTCTGTTGTGTGTTTTGTTATGACAGCAATGAAATTTAAAGTGTAAATAGCAATACGTTTAGTTGGATATCATTCATGTGGTGTTGGGTGGCTTTTGGTTTTAAATGAAATCTGCGATAATCTTATAATACGAAACAACCCTCTTACTTCGTAAGAGGGCCGCTGTGGTGGTCGAGTGGTTATAGTGCCGGACTCGTGATGCGAGGATCCGGGTTCGAACCCCACAGTGGTGGTCGGCTGAAGTTGGTTTTCTGTGGTTCCCAACTTCAAGGCGCAAATGCGAGCCGATCTCCCCGTTAAAAAGTCTCGCCACAGAGAGCAACAGTCCTACAACGGTAAATCATTCAACCATAACACTTCACTCATAGTTAGAAAAACTGGGGGCAGATGACAGCACTACACATAACAAGCATTACACAGAAACAAACTTTACGTCAGGTTGCACTACACGTACACGCACATTCCCGCATGTACCGGTTCGTTGGGGGGGTTGCGCGGGAGGGGGGATGCATGTGTGGTGTAGCAGTAGTAGGTAGGGCCTCCAAAAAATGGCTCGGGGATCCATGATGTTCTTAAGTCAGCCACCTCGTTGGGCAATTTGCCTGTTGTGGCGTGGTATTTGTATTTGTATTTTGAACATCGCTTGACCTTGGGCATCTTTTCTGATCTTATCATGGAAAAGTACAGCATATTATCCACTGAACACCTACTGTGAGTTGAATGCTTCATGAAGTTATGAATACAGAGTTGAGTGGATCTAATGAATAGGGTGCTTCTTTTTAAACAGTATCACTGTTACCCTTCAGACATTCAGATAATGGAAGTTCTTTCCACAACCCTCAACTACTTTTAAAGTTTTTTTTTCTAGTGTGTGTCGACGCTAAATTTATAAAATCAATCAGATGTTCTTAACCTTTTCAGCCACGAATTAAAAACATCAATAGCAACTTTGTTCTCTAGATCTATTTTCAATTTTAAAAGTATGGTTATTGAATAAATTTCTAAATAATAAAATGTTTTGGTTTCAAAATTTCTGTAGCCAATGGTAGGGGTCTTAACGAGTGAGTGAACGGGAATGGAACCATTGCCCCAAATCAAAAAGGGACCCTAAATTATTGAAAAGCTTTCATTTATTCTAAAATTATTTTTTCTTCAATTTTGGATTTTTATCAATTTTGGAATAATTTCTTACATTAATTCTCCCATATTTTGCATTAATTATGAATTTATGTACATATTTCTATTGTTAATTTCAAATTTTGAAACGAATCTTTCTTAAAATATTTATTTTCTATTAAAAAAAACAATTTTCTTTAAAAGGGGGGGGGGACTTACAGGTTAAGAGCCCCTAGTTAAACTATTTTAAATTTTTCTAAACTCTGGAGGTAAATGAAAGCTTGTGAAATTATCAAAATAATATTAGTAATCTGATAATACCAGTAGATAAAGGGACCAAATCAAAGTTCAAAAATTATTACCATAACCTAATAAATGTAATTACTTTACTTGAAACTAATTTATCATTTCGTTAAAAAAACAATTCGTTGTAAAGGGGAGAAAAATCTTCAAATGTCGGCTGAAAACATATTTCAAGTACAGTAATACCTCGGTTTTTGTTGATTTTGGTTATCGGCGGTTTCGGTTTTCATAGATTATTTCCACGAAAAATTTGTCTCATTTCCATTGGTTGCCTCGGATTTTGTCGCCTTGCCTGCATGACTTTGCTGCTAATTTTCGTTCTTCTGCTCAGTGTCCCATGCATCTACCCAAACTAATCCAAGGGACCTAAGAAATTTTACATAACCAGCAGCCCTTCAAAGAAAATCATTGAAAAATACCAAAATGGAATTAAAATTGCTGAAATCGACGGCATGTACAGGAAGTCACCATTCACGATAAGTTCCATTGTGGCAAAAAAGGAAGAAATAAAGGAGGCTAATGTAGAAAAATATGTGAATGTACTAACGAAACAGAGTTAGATGGAGATTCTGTTTCGGAGACTATTATATGTGAAAAGGCTTGACTCTTGTATAGTGATTTCATGAAGAAAACGCCTGGGACGAGTGCTACTGTACTTGGTGATTTTAAGGTCAGCAGAAGCTTGTTCGAAAAATTATAGAGGTACATTGCATACGCAGTGTTACTAGGCAATTGAACAATTGGTGGAGACATTTATAACGTGCATGATGTTGCTTAATAATTTACACATTTTTATTTCACAGATTTAATGGGTTTTGGTTTTAAAAAAACCAAATTCTAGATCTTTTCACTTTTTGTATTAACTCTTTATTTGGCAAGCAACACGGGTTTCTTATATTTTTCAAGTAAATGCATTTTGAGTTCTTTTTGGCATTGATGCTTCTAAGCAATTCCTAAACATTAAATTTTTACTTGTGAGCTGTTCATGAAGTACCTATAATTACCAACAAAATAGGTCAGAGGTACACACATCTCCTATTTCTTGACAAGCCAAGCCAGAACAATTTTTGACCCTTGCATTTTGGAGGGAAATGCCATGTGTGGAGGATACATATTTGCTATGCATTTCTCTCAACAAATGTTTCCTGAAATGAAACATCCCATATGTAGAGAGAGAGATGGCTTTTTTTTTCTAAGCCACATATCAAGAAAACAGATATTTTCTAGATATTGTGCTGAGGTGAACTCGGAAGGAAAAGTCATCTTCCATGACAAAATAACTAGAAAAACTAATTTCTTTGTTTTTTTATCAGGGGAACTCTAGTACCCTATTATAATGTATTGAAAATACACTGCTGGCCACCCGAATTGCAACACCAAGAAAGACAAGAGATATCGCAACAATATTTATTTTGTAGATAACGTGTTGACCAAGCATCAAATGATTAAATTTATAGACTTCTGTGAAGTGTCGTTCCTGCCAAAATCAGTAGCCAGAGTAGCCGCCATTGTTGGAGATCACTGCTGCTACACGCCTCGGCATTGATTCAAAGAGACTTTGGATGTGTTCTTTCGATGGTACAGCAGACCAAGCAGCTTCCACGCGTTGCCAAAGTTGATCTGGTGTGGCAGCTGGGGATGTAATCTGGGTCAATCGTTGAGCAACCATGGACCACGTGTTTTCTATCGGCGAAAGATCCGGAGAGTGAGCTGGCCAGGGAAGCAATTCAATCTGGCGATTGACGAAGAACCTTTGGACAATGCGTGCCACGTGTGGTCCCGCATTATCCTGTTGAAATATGGCTGTGGGCAAGCCCTGAAGGTAAGGAAGGACAACTGGCTCCAACACCTCGGAGATGTAGCACTGGCTTTTTAAAGTACCGGCAATGCGTACTAGAGGAGTGCCAGAGTGATATCCAATACCGCCCCATACCATAATACCCGGTGCAGGACCAGTGTGGCGGTGCATAACGCAGCTGTTCAGCATCCTCTCTCCACGGTGTCTCCAGACTCGAATCCGACCATCGTGGTGTTGCAGACAGAAGCGTGACTCGTCAGTAAAGACAATTTCATTCCATTGTGCCGTCCACATCCTTCTTTCATCGCACCATTGGCGGCGGAGACGTCTGTGGTTTTGCGTCAAGGGTATACGAAGCAATGGACGTCTTGCGGACAGACCACTCTGCTGTAAATGGTGTCGAATGGTACGCGCAGACACTGGATGATGCTGTACAGACTGAATGTGCTGTGCTATGGTTCGTGATGTGGGTGAGCGATCCGTCACTGCCATACGCGCAATACGCCTGTCATGTGAAGTGGTGCACTGAGGTGGATGCGATCGAACACGTCGGTCCGTCGTACCCTCCTGCATCCAACGATCTGCAACGTCCCTTATGGGAGTTGCTTGCCCGGTTCGAAATATCCAGTAATAAAGTGGCAAACGACAAGTGGAAAATGATTGCAAATAAACTTTCGCATGAAATATTATTTATTCAAATTAATTATAAAGTTAGTCAATTTTAACAATAGATTAGTATAACGTGGAGCCCTCTATTTGACGTTAACAGTAAAGATACTGGCTCACCAATTGATGATCATCAACAGTCAACTTGTATATTGATCGGACATCCGATGTTGTTAGCCTTTCCCCGCAAGTATCAGAGAAGTTTTCTCGGTTGAGAGCCGGAACACCTTGATCAGCTCCAGGGGGCCTCTCGTTTGAGGGCCGGACCACCTTGCTCAGCTCCGGGGGGCCTCTCGGTTGAGGACCGAACCACCTTGATCAGCTCCGGGGGGCCTCTCGGTTGAGGGCCGGACCACCTTGCTCAGCTCCGGGGGGCCTCTCGTTTGAGAGCCGGACCACCTTGATCAGCAATGAAGAACTTTGACTGTGAAGATTATTTAATATTTTTGATTCCGGACCTGCCGGAAAACGGATTCAAACAATGTAAATTATTGCATTTTAACTAATCAGCTTAAGGCCAATGGATGCGGTAGCAAGACGGTGAACCGTCCTATTAGAGGGCTTCAGTTGAATAGAACAAAAAAAGATGAACGCCGAATCAGACCTGTTACAACGTACGGCGGGTATTTAAAGGAAAAACATCCGACCACACGTGTCTGATCAAGCCAATCGGCTTCAAGGTCACCTCATTTGCATGCGATCGCAGGCGGACATCACGATCGGCCTTGATCGTCGCCATACGATCACAGCTGCAGATTAGTAACATTTATGACAACAGATCACGTGACGGAGACTACGGACTTTTACGCCGGGGGATCATCGGCACGTTACAGATCACATATCCGCATTACAGTTGTTTGGTTTCGTCCAACACGACTACCGATTTCCCTGAAAGATAATCCACAATCTCGGTAGGCCACTATCCTTCCTCTGTCGAACTCGGATACTTGATCAAAAGATGATCGCTGTTTTCTAAAAGGGATAATTGATCGTTTTTTTGAAAAATCGTCGAAATCTCCAAGCCTTAAATAGCGCTTTGAAGTGGCGCCACAGGCGCGCACGATGTGCGTCTGTGCTGAAATTCTAATCATTTGCATATCTCACCTCCGCTAATGCATGTTGTAAATTTCATATTATTTGCATGCTTCCTTCAGGGTGTTGCATTTACTGTGGCCAGCAGTGTACTTGGTGCAGTTATATATCTAAAAGTTTAGCTCCCTATATAGTTTTCTGCCAAATTTTTTCCATGTGCAAACTCTAGAAATAATAGAACAGCTATTTTTCTTCAATGCATCTAAGGATTAGGTTCATATCTATTATTTACCAGATCTTTTATATGACATGAATGTCGCTCTCCACTTGTTAACACAAGATATACAGAAGCCTGGATGTTGTGAAGATATTTAGTATTTGAGATGTTAATTTTTTAAGGAAGGAAAAAACTCATCTCTGCCTCTACCGGGAGTCGAACCCGGGTCCCTCGATTGCCGGACGAGTGCTCTGACCACTAAGCTACAGAGGAGATAGAGATTTTCCTTCGCTAGAGCGTATATATGCTGAACGGAACCATGCAATGGACGGTGAAACCGATCAGCTAATAGCTCATGGACGACGAGCCACCAGAGGGCTATATATATGACATGAATGTCGCTTTCCACTTGTTAACACAAGATATACAGAAGCCTGGATGTTGTGAAGATATTTAGTATTTGAGATGTTAACGGGGTTCGACTCCCGGTAGAGGCAGAGATGAGTTTTTTCCTTCCTTAAAAAATTAACATCTCAAATACTAAATATCTTCACAACATCCAGGCTTCTGTATATCTTGAGATCTTTTATATTTATTTTAATCAAGAACTTTACCACATTTCAATGACATGCATACCATATTAGGTTATTTTTACTTCAATACTATTGAAATTAAATAAAGGGAAAATGAAATTCAAATTTTTTTTGTGATATAAATCTAATTTTTTTTAAAATCAAGTGATTTAAATCAATGTACCCTGCTGAAAATTGGAAGAAAGCTTTATTCACATTTAAAAATATAAACATTTTGAAGGATGCTTAACCCATTAAAATTTTGATTTTTGATTTTTTGAAAGAAAAAAAACTGAGTGGAACCACTCCCATTTATTAGCAAAGAAAAAAAATTAAAATGTGGAATGGCAAATTTTCTTACCAACCGGCATCAATGGGTTAAGTAATTTTTCTGCTATGCTGCTGAAAGGGCATTCCTTTTTAGCTCTTGTTATTTGAATTTTCATTTTTTTATATCTTCATAGTTTTTTGAAGACAAAGCTGAAAAAATAGAAAGATGGAAACAGAAGTTAGCAGAACTGCGTAATATGAGACCTCTGGCTGGCAGCAGATAGTAACATGAGATTATAACACAATGGTCTCTGCTGAGCATTGAAAACGTTCTTCTTTGTATGAACAAAACTTTGTACAGAAAAACTTTTCTTCAACATTGTTTTATCGGATTTTATCATTTTAAGGACAGACTTGACTTTGTGAAGATTCTTTTTTTCTCAATACCATGAAACTAAATTTTCTCTAATTTTAATTAACGTCTTTAATCATATGGATTTAGCATAGCTATACGAAAGTAATGAAGGACTTATGCAGAAATTGCTTAAGTGAAAAGTATTTTTATTACAAAAACTTTTAGTGATTGAAAAAATTACCATGTAATCGGCATAAGTTGTGGTTTCTTCGACTGATTTTGCCTGTAATCCACGCTAAGAAATTCAGAATTTTTTAATGTATTATAATCCATATATAAGCAGGAAACTACAATAATTTTCGAAGTGTGTATATATTTTTGATTCAGTAGAGTAATTTATATTTATTATTTTTCATGAATTCTAGAATATTGAACTCTAGAAAAACCCTTTTGTTGTTAACTCATTTTCAATAAAATGTGAGAATATGACGATTCACCCGCCTTTCTGAGAATTTTTCTTGTTTTTAATTGAAATAATTAAGTTGAATGTTTATAATAAAAATTTTAATTAAGCATTAGTGAGATCAGGCATCTCAATGAACTGATTAGTCAAAATTTTTCGTTACCAAATACCTTGAATAACATGACAATGTCAAGAATATTGTATTGAAACATTATGCAATAAAACTTTGATCATCTTACATAATTGAGATGAGCCTACATTGGTGTCTTCTATACTAGGGGGGATCTTTACCTTTTTCACTTCAGGAGCACATTTTATGTCTAACACCATGGGAAGAGAACCTAGAAATTATCACCCCCTTCCTCCCATGAAATCATTTCCTGTTCCTAAATTTAAATGAAAAACAATCTTTCTGAAACTCAAAATTGCATATTAAAAAAAGAAAGACTTCTCTCTTTTGTAATTACTTATTGTTTATATTTTTTTTTTATACAAAAATTGCCACGTTTTTAAGACAAATAAATTACACTGGTCGAATGGTCAACGCGTTTCGGCTCTTCAATGGAGAGCCGTCATCAGGACCTCGTGGTCAGAACTCACACGAATGAAGAGTGATGTTTACGTCTGGTCGTCCGAAGAGTTCGCCTTTGTATTTGCTGCGTCCGAGTGGTCTTTGGATGCGAATTGGGGAGCCATCTGTTGTAAAGTGTTGAAAGTTTTTTCACGACTGAGGTTAATAAAGCCTGTCCAAGCTGACGAAATAGGTGGTGTGTTTCTTCCATCATTAACGAGGAAATTCTGGCATGTTCTGATGAAGTATCCCTCGAGAAAATTCAATTCCGAATTGTGTGTTGCTTTTTTAAAATTGGAATTGAAATTTTTTGGAATTGAATTTTCTCGAGGGATACTTCATCAGAACATGCCAGAATTTCCTCGTTAATGATGGAAGAAACACACCACCTATTTCGTCAGCTTGGACAGGCTTTATTAACCTCAGTCGTGAAAAAACTTTCAACACTTTACAACAGATGGCTCCCCAATTCGCATCCAAAGACCACTCGGACGCAGCAAATACAAAGGCGAACTCTTCGGACGACCAGACGTAAACATCACTCTTCATTCGTGTGAGTTCTGACCACGAGGTCCTGATGACGGCTCTCCATTGAAGAGCCGAAACGCGTCGACCATTCGACCAGTGTAATTTATTTGTCTTAAAAACGTGGCAATTTTTGTATAAATTAAAACCAGGCAAAGTTACTCATTTTTTTGTGATAATATTATTGTTTATAGTTGTGTATGTACACAAATCGCAAAATTTTTAAAATGTACATTACACAGGGTATTTTGTTCAACATTGAGAGAAGCATATGAAGAATAAAATTTGCTTTAGCAAAACAAACTGAAATCTATTATGTGAAATCAGTTGGTTATACTGAAATAGCATGTGACAGGAGAAAAAAATTAAATGCTTCGCATATTCGTCTCAACGGAGAAACAGATTCTGAAAACCTAATTTTAGTAAGGGAAAATTAACGGGTTTTTTTCGATATGAAAAATATATCGAGAAAAATTATGGTTTTCTGATACACAAAATTAAATAACACTCATTCAAATAACCCATGGTCCACAAACAGCAGGGTGTAAGCAGAATCAACTTTTGGAGGGGGCACTAGGTAGTTTTTCTAGAGAAATTTTAAGTTTATTTATACAGTATTATTGGCCCTGGGGCCTATACAAGAGGATATGATTGAAAATGACAAAGATATTGTTTGATATTAGACAAAAACTAGTGATAGTGGGGGATTCGACAATAGAGCTTTAGAGTTTGTTCCATTCTCCAATGGTATGAGGAAAGAAGCTGTATTTAAAGCAGTCAAAGTGGAAGCAAAAATAGGTTTTAATTTAAGGGAATGGTCGAGCCTTTTCTAGAGATGTAAGATGGTTTGTTATTTAAAGTTATCAACTTTCAAAAAAAGCATTTAAATTAACTAGTAACCTGAGTACGTGTTACAGAAGTTGACTAAAGTAGCATATAAAAGGTATTTTCTTTCAATATTTTAATTTTTTCAATGGAAACATGTGCTTTTTTAAAATTTGTTTGGTCGGCTGGAGGTGATGGAGGGGCACAATCTCTCTATGTATGCTTCTGGTCAGCAGGATCAACTCTCTGCGAATAAAATTCATTCTCTTCCCCCTCCCCTTAATTGAAGGACCTTAAAATGAAAATACTAAAAATATCTTTTATTTCCGATGAGTTGTTTTTTAGTGAGAACCTTGACATTGAATTTCTCTCAGAATGTCGTTGACGTCTATTTTAATATTACTGTTAGCAATTCTCATGTATGCTTTAAATTGTTCATCACAGAAAAAGCACATTTGCAGGAATAAGTTGTGCTAAACATTGCTAAGCATTTTAATAAAGCTTGTGTTGCAACGTAGGAAATTTCTTACGATTTGCCATACCCCAGAAATCTGCCTTTTTTTTTTTCAAATAAGTATTTTATCACTCTGGAGGCCTGCAAAAATCAATGAGTTCTAATTGAGCTTGACTAATGCTATCAGCATTTATTGTTTGAATTTTATCTACTACATAGACTGGGAAAAACAAAGGGTTTGATACCAGTTCAAACAGTGCAGCATAGTCTTTAAGAAAATCAAAGTGCTCATTGAATTGTAAAATGATATCCTCAAGACATGAAATGACCATTAAGCATTCTGTCTTGTTCAGGTCCTCCAAAGTTTTTTCAAGTTTGGAAACTGACAATATGTCTGTTTCTGTGCTGTGTTCAAGAAACAAGCAAGTTTCCACTTGAAGCCCATCACCAATTCATACATATCACAAACATTACGTTTTCCTTGCAGGCTTACATTTAGGCCATTGAGTTTTTGAAACAGACCAGCCATGAATGCCAAAGTTACTTTGAAATCATCTTCAGATAACTTTGGAAATCGGTGTGACCGATTTTGCGATGAAATTGCAGCTTTAATTTCTTAGAATACCACCCACACATTGGAAATTGCCTTGCCCTTGCTTAGCCAGCATACATCGGCATCAAATCTGAGTAAGGCGCATCCAAATTGTGTAAAAACTTTTTAGGAGGTGCTTAGCTGATGGTTTTGATATCAAAAAGTTAATCACTTGTACAATACACTGTGATGTTTCCATGTCATCTGGGACATTCTTCAACCAGCTGCATAAAACTTCCACATGAATTAAGCAGCAAAAAATAAAAAAAATTTGTAGCATATGAATCTGCATTAGGGCAGGTGATGAAGCTTTTTTTTTATTTCACCCATCAATGGTGCCCCATCTGTAGCTACAGAGACAAATCTCTTCAGTTCTATTTAGCTAGACACCAAGAAGTGCATAAGACCATTATTTATGTCTCTTCCAGTTGTAGTGCCTGTTAATGGAATAAGTGTTAAACATAATTCCTATATCTGTTCATCAGTATCTATGCAGCGCACGAAAACCATGAGTTGTACAACCGATGCATAATTGGTGGACTGGTTTACAGCTAAAGAAAAATATTCACATGTTTTTAATTTTTCCAGTTTTGATTTCTTGATGGAAGATGCAATGACATCAACTCTCATCTTGCAATAGTAGTACCACTAAGAGGGATATTTTTAACAGCATTAACCATGGTTTTGCGATATTTTTCTGGTATAAGTTCTGTAATGTCAACTGCAGAAACTATGTGATTTTTTATCACTTCTCCATTCATGAAAGATAATCCATGTTGAACAATTGTTTTGGCAACTTTGATCGAAATCTCAGTGGGTAATTTGTTGGTATCAATAGCACCACTTTCACTGAAAAATTTTTCTTGTCACAAAAAATTTGATATCAATGCTTGAAGTTTCAGGAATCTTGCTTTTGACTTTTTTGAATATTCCATTGCAAAGGTCCCATTTCGAGTCTCTCAGTGCTTTATGCAATTTGCTGTTCGAAAACCAGCCAGCAAAACGTAGCATATGCAATACCGAACTCTTGTTGTATCTACATTTTGGGCAACAAAATAGTGTTCTTCTGTAAACTGTTGACTAGTTCCCCCCCCCCCCTGGTACAAGTGATGTACACCGTGGGAAACAGGACTTCACACCACAATCTGTATTAAAAAGTCACCAAACAATGTCTTTCTCCAAAGGACGAGTACAAAAAAAAAATAATAAATAAAGTAGAACAACAAGCAAAGATGACCAAATGGTGGGGGAAGAAGAAGAGATAATGGTTGCAAATTCTTTGCTGAATGTTTTATAAAAATAAAAAAAAATGTCCAGGATCCCCATATGTAGATTAGAGATATTCCTATATTTTCCAAGAATCAGTGGTTCCCTAGCCTTTGTCATTTATGATCAATATGGACAGTGGCAGAAGCATCCATCTCATCAATAGTTCTAGTACAAATGACGATGATATGATAATATCCTGTTTCTTTGTAATTTTTATGACCTGCCACAAACTCTGCTGTAATTGAGTGTTGAAAAATTTCCAGCAATGTTAAAAAAAAATATGCGGCTCTGACACTTTTATCTGCTGCACACACTGGCCATTGGGTCTTTCTGGTTCTGAGTTTCAAGACCCCTCAGAGAGAGAGACACACTATAGTGCCGATGATGACTGTTGTTACATGTAATGAAAAGCAGATAACTGGGAGGAAATGGGACCAAGGGTTTTTGCCTCACATGCACATTTCATGTGAATATGATGTCCTCTGCCTCCAAAAAAAATAGTATTGTAAATTATTAAGTTACGCTTTTTAATTGTGATTTTAAATTGTAGCTTTTTAGTTGCAATTATTGATGTGGGAGAAAGAAGTCTGTGGATCTATAAAAAATATTTATTGCAGAAACTCAACATCACTACAAACTACATAACACAACAGTATTGACAAGAGGAATGATACAAACAACACAGATTAGAGTACTACAACAGACGTTCCATCTATCAGGCATTTACACTAACACCCCCCCCCCCTTTAATTCAGAATGTCTAAATTATCTTAGTGGAAATCACACACAGGTGACAAGTCCCACTTCTTTACAAAGCTTTTGATGAGCTGGTCTTGGCAGTCTTTTCGTCAATATGTCTGCAATCATGTCTTTACTCTGGACATATCCAAGCAGTATGTCTCCTCTGATTTTGGATCTGATGTGATGCCTTACATCAATGTGTCAGGTACAAGCACTTAATTTTTGGGTTCTCAGCAGATTTTATTGCTGATTGATTGCCACAATAAATCACAGTGGATTTTTGATGTCCTTTCAATTTTAGCTCACACATTATTCCTCTCAACCAGGCACATTCCTGTGCTGCTGAACTTAGAGACATATATTCAGCTTTGGTTGAACTTAGAACTACAGAGTGTTGCTGTTTTGACATCCAGGTAACAGTTCCCCCTGACATCGTGAAAACATATCTTGATATGGACTTTCTGATGTCCAAACAATTGCCCCAATCTGCATCAGCTTATGCAGAAAGCTCAGAGTGATCAGCTTCATACATCATTTTCATGGAAATAGTTGACTTGATGTATTGGAGAACATGTTTCAGTGTCCTTTTCCAGCTGCTATGGTGGGCGAGTAGTCATAGTGACAGACTTGCTTGGTCAGGGTTCAAACCCCACTATTACCACAGTGGTGGTTGGCTGAAGTTGATTTTCTGTAGTTCTCATCTTCGAGGTGCAAATAAAGGCCGATCTCCCCGTTAAAAAGTCTCGGCACAAATAGCAACAGACCTACAGCAATACAACTATTCAATTATTACACTTCACTCATAGTTAGAAAAATTGTGGCAGATAGAGGCATTACACTGAACAAGCCTTACACAAAACAAACTTCACGTCAGGTTCGCTACACATTCATTCCAACAAGTACCAATTCGTTAGAAGTTCTGCAAAGGAATAATGCTGAGGTGCATATGTGGTTCTGTAGTAGTGAGCTTTTCCAGGATTGTTGTTGAACTTGAAAATTACTCTGCGATGATTCGCCTACATATCATTTGAATCTATCATGATCTCCTTGGGGGTTGAATTTTCAAAAATCACGTTGTAGTTGATGTCTACATTATATAATACTTACCGAATTTCATATTTATAGCTTCAGTGGTTTTAGCTCAGGGATTGGTTGTATAATAAAATCTGCTATATATTCAACAGATGTATAAACCAGGGCTTGACAAAAAGTTTACGCGCCAGCCAAATTTCTCAGCAAACGATTGTTTTTCCACAAGAAAAATTGCTCTGAATAATGTTTTTTAACTTTCCAGAACTTGATATCTGCTCCTCATGTTAAAGAATGCACTGTCATGAAATCAAGAAATTTTGTGTAATCCGTATACTCTAATTTAGTAATCAGTAACAGAAATTTTCTAGTTGCTATGGTAACCTGGGATTTTTCATGTTCTGTCGGCAATAATTTCCTCATTATTATATTTATCATTAGCGTATTTATATTTAAACATTACCTATAAGTAAATTTGCATCAGTTAACTACAGTAGGAGTCTGAGACAAAAAAGGATTGGATAATTCAAGTTCTGCTGTGCTGAGAGAGAGTCGGTGCTGTCCATAATTCCAGTCAATCACGGTAAAGACAATTTATCACGGAGGTGAGTTGTGTCCGTTATTTGTTAGTAACAAATATATACTACACCTATTGTTTTAGGTTAATTAAAAAATAAGTAAAATGAAATGATTGGCAATTCATTAGAATCAAATCAAGAAGCTCTCTGGATATTATGCCAAGGTTAACTTTGGAAAGAAAAGTTGTTTCTGCCAAGAGTCAAAATATATAATTTCAAATCACTTAATTGCAATATTTCTTACACGTACAATTGCATAACATTTACTACACATACATATGCCATCCCTTTCATATGTTGACTCTGCTACATAACTGCAGATGATCCTTCAAGAAGATCAAGCTTTTGTGCTGCCATTTATCAGTAACATTTTCAATTATTTTTATTCCCAACCACTGACATCTTGCAATCCGGGCAAGACCACTGACCATTATGCCACAAAAATATAAATTTTCTTCCCTTATAAATCACAAAGTAGCCTGACATGCCGAGTAGAGACATTGCGATCTCATAACATCAGTGAATGGTCTCCAGGTAGTGACAGTAGAGATTGATATGTTTTTTCTTGACCCACATCAATTCAAGAGACTTTCTAATTTTGGCTATACAATAGAACTTTGTTCAGTCGGACCCCTCTAACTCTGATCTCTGGATAACATAGGACAGAAAATAGTATTTAAATTTTTTTTTTAATCTGTGAAGTGATCTTCAAATTCCCATAATAATGTTTTTTTGGCATGTCTATGAAGTTTTGTTTTTCCCCTATTTCAAGACACTATTTTTTCCACATTTGTACCACAGCAAGTATGGAAGTAGGTATAGGGTTAGTGTATATTCATTGGGTTCCACTTGCCTAGGGCAGCAAAAATTCTAGTGATGGCCCTGCCCTTTTGTCTCAGCACAGTGGAAACATGGGGAAAGTGTAACCCTCTTAGTTCCTTCTTCACCAAAAGTGATAGCATAATTATATTAAAATGACAGATGAAATAATAATAAAGGAAGAAATTGACACCAAAAAATCAATATTAGGACCACTCACACTTTCAGAAATAGTTGAAATATAAAGGGCATAACAAGTAGCGGCATGACTACAGACAACTTCTTCATACACACTATAAGCAGCTATCATACCAATTACATTTTTACTGAAAAATAGAGTAAGTACAAAAGAAAAATTCCACAAAAGACCGTACCCAGAAGCTAATTGAATTTCAGAAATCATGAGATTCCACTTACCACCAATCTCCACTTGCCTGACAGTTCACCTTATATCAACTAAAAGAGAATTCATATTGTGTTGATTTGAATTTCATTTGATATCATGCATGCATTTTAGTTCAGTCTACATAATTTAATCAAAACTAGTAAAAAATTATTTTTATTCAAAAAATAAAATTTGATAAAACAAACAAATTCTGCTGAATGAGAGCTCATTGGATTTGAATTTTGAGGTTTGTTCACACACATGTAAGGAATCTAAACCCCCCATAATTAGTAACATTAATGATGAAAAGTTACTTTTTTGAGGTTGAAGGCTGTCAGTTGGTTTTGAGCTTGGACTTTTTTAGAAAAAAAACTTTTCATGTGATGATGGGGCTTCAAAAACCATATCAGCCATATAGGAATATTATGTTATGAAGACTAGTCTTCATAGTTTTTTTTAATGTGATTTCAATTTAAAAGAAACATTTCTTTCGAAAATTTAGTTTTACAGCAAAATGTAATTCTCTTTCCCATCTTTAATATTTGAATTGCTTCTGCAGGGACAGCCAGACACATGACAATAAACATTATTTTTCTCCCCATCTAGTTATAGATAAAGAATGTTGTCTATGTAATGTGGGGCTTCAACAGTATAACTATGACATCCATGACATTTGTACCTGTGTGGCCACTAATTATGTGCCATTTTCTATTTCCTGTTTGACTATAGAAATTAAATGAATCATTTTCGTTCAAATATTCCATGGCATTAACACCTTCTTTGGCAGCAGTTGCGACAACCTGCGGAGTAGCTATAGCCCCAGCAGCACCAGTTGGCCCATCTATTCCATCTGTTCCTCCGCTGAGTATTACAATGCCGTGTTTTGTATTTTCAAGCTTAAGGGATGCAGCCAGTGCAAGCTCTTGGTTACGACCTCCCAGACCTTTGCCTTTCAGATGTACCACTGTCTCACCACCAAATAGGAGACATACAGGGCTACCGTGTTTTACAGTTTCTGAGATATCAGTTATCATATGATCATTCACTTCATTTACTAAACCTAAATTTTCAATTTTTTTCCCAAAACTTTCCAAGTTTAATTCAATGACAGCTACTGCTAGCTCAGCCAAATTAGCACCAATTTCTCTCGCGATTCCTTGCAGTTGTGTAGTCATTTGAAATGCTGTATATCCTAGGCCTCTGGCCGCTCTTGCTGCTGCACTCAAAGCATCACTGTTGCTTCCTATGATTAAATTGCACACATGATCAAAATCAGTTTTGTTGTGTGTATCAACCTGTAGATTCTGTAATACTGTTGAGACATTTTCTGGAATTAAACTGCACAATTTGTATTTCTTCAAAATAGTTGAAGGCAACATGGGATCATCTGCATTTCTCACTGTAGGTGCACTTGCAATCAAATCTAGTGGGTCACCAATGATGTCAGAAAGTATCAAACTGACCACCTGAAACAAAAAGCACATTTTAAGGTATCATATATATATATATATATATATATATTTTTTTTTTTTTTTTTGTCTTAAAGATTGATAGATTTTTTTACAGATGTGAATAGAAAATCAACATTCTTCCTACAAAAATGTGACCAACACCCCCTATTTCTTGAGATTTCATTATTGGTGAACGAAATTTGCATCTGCCAAATGCACACACACAGGAAAATATGGTACCTAGAATTTGAGCCTGTAAAAGTGTGGAATAATTGGTTCAATATATGTAATTAATCTATATATATAAAATTGATTTTCTATGTTCTCTATACAAATCTACAATTTTAGATCGATTGTCACCAAATTTTGCATATACACCAAATGGGACCCGACTTGAACGATAGGCTACTTTAAAATTTCCTCAGAGCAGGGCAAGTGCCCCAAATGGGCAATACACTGTCGGGCAACAATGGTTTTTGGGCCTCAACAATCACTTTCCGAACGTTTACTTTGGTTACCGTGGTTCCCTAGTAATGCATTTCAGACGTGTATATGCCTTTACAATGGTTCGTCACTTCTTTAATCCGGTTAGCATATGTATAATAGTTTATGCCTTTATAATGGTTTGCCAATACTTTCAATATTACACAATACTACTATTCAATACTCTCACTAATGAGGCTTTTTGAATAGACGTCATAATCATCATCAGCATCGCTTTGAGGGTCAGGAAAAGGGTGAGACTCATAGAAATCACTGTTAAAACTGTCAATTTTACTGTAGAAATGCTGATATTTGGTGGTGTTTTCCACTACATCAATAATTTTAGAAATTGTATTGAATTCTCGATTTTTGAAATATTGAGTTCGCGTAGAGATATACGAAGCCCATATAAAATAATTAGCCGGAACTCTACTTTCAAGTTGGATATCCATGCAATAACACATTGATTTCAACTTTTTATTTATATCTTCTCAAGCATGAAAATTAATGTCTCCGTATTGTCTTTTAATATTGAACTGCATAAATTCATATAGTTTAGGTTGCTTTAAAATTAATTATGGGCCCGTAAAAAGTACATCGAAAGAATTCCACAGCTTTAATTATGCATTTTTTGAAGCAGAAACAGGCAGAGATGGATAACTTGAAGTTCGGGGGGGGAGGGGGGTAATCAAAATACCTAGCATCCCTTAAAAAAGGAAAAAAAGTATATATTCATTTCTATGTTTTTTAAATATAGATTTATTTATTTCATGAGTCGCGCAGGAAGTCGCCATATTGGTTAACTTAGACACGGTTTGCATGTCCCTCAAAGAAAGAGGGAGATATCACGTGTTCCTAACAGCCTCATTGCAGAAAACCTGGGCAGCGCCGGGTATTATAGCTAGTAGATTAATACATTTGTATCAAATCATAGAACTTTCCAATCTCATTAGAGTCACATCCATTCTCATTAAAGACCATCTTTACTTGTGTTGGTGATGCTCTAATTCAGCACTTCTTGAACTCTAGTTCATATGTTTGGGGCCAAATAGTTATGCCAAGTTTTATTTGCACTTGACAAGGAAAATTATGGAATGAACTAAATAGCTATATAACTCAGTCATGCTATTGAAATTTTACCCTGATGTGGCCATCACAGATATCAATACTTTGAGATGTTGCAAATATGGCAACATTGAAAATGTATTCAAGCTTTTTGGGGGGGGAGAGAGAGAGAGAGAGAGAGTGTGTGTGTGTGTGTGTGTGTGTGTGTGTGCGCCCGCCAATTGAAAAAGATATGACATTTTATGGGAGGTTTAGTGATTTCTGTTCTACCACTTGATTGAAGGATTAATGAGACTTTTCTATGAACCAGATGTTTTCTTTTAAATCAGACCAAGACCAACAGTTTAAATCTGATTCCAGGTAGCTGGGAAAAGTGAAACGGCTAGAATTCAAACCAAGCATACATAACTGAATGTTGGTGTGCTAATCGCAAGACTGCCAGAGTGCTCTAGCGTGAAAAAGTAATCAATATATTTTTAAATTTCAACTTAAAAATATTTTTTAATTTGTGTCAAACAGAAATCAAATCAGTAAAATGCATATTTTGTGAAAAGATTGGCTTGAACGCGTAGAGTTTAACCAGCCATCGGAAATTTTAGTAGTAATTTTTTTAAATATAAATTTATGTATAGTTTTTATAATTGCATTTGTTACATCCAAATGCATATAGTTTTATAGTTGCATTGGGTTGCTGAAATTTAGAGATATATATCATCCATATTTGTTATGGGTACCTTTTTCTCAGCCATGGGCATTTTTCCTGTTGAGGCCTTGTATTTGTGTTGTATTGTATGGTGGGTATTTGATGCAGTGCAGTTTTTCTTTTTTTGTAGATGATGTACAGTGAAACCTGCACAAAACAGAGCATCAACAGACTAAATAATATTCAGTTTTAGACAGATTTCCATTTTATAAAGGTGCAAATAAAAGCACTAATCATCGAACAGACTATATTTTGATTCCGTTTAAGACAGGTTTTCGTCTCATACAGTGTCTGTCTTAGACAGGTTTCACTCTATTTGAAATTCTTTTTTTTTTTTAACACAGTTGACCCTCATTTATACGCCACTCTGTTTTATGACTTTCACATTTATACAACATTTGGCTTTGGTGGCAATTGGTTCCTATACATTTTAATGTTAAAATAATTCATTTACTTGATGCAAAACCTCAATCATTTGACATATTCACTTCATCTCAAACTGTGAATCTTTTGAAAAAAATCATTAATATCCATCAAATGCGCACAATTTTTGTATGCAATGAAAACACATTGCTGCAACAATTCTTCTTGAATATCGTCACTGCAAAAGCCATAAAGGGTGGTGAAACCATTTAGGGTGATTAATGATATATATGAAAATAGCCAGTGAGTTGGTTGATGGCCATTTAAAGTGGACACTTGTGATTTGTTTATTGCTTGTTTCTGAAAATATGCAGATGCAGGGAACCCCAAAGAGACTGGTTTTAATTGTTTTGATGGCCATGTGTCCTTTCAAAATTTTTTTCTCACAAAATGTTTACCATTATCCCCAGAAGGTAAGAAAGTCCACTGCAAGCATTTGGAGGGTATAGGTCTGACAATAAAAGACATATGGTACACATACACAGTAAGTTCTTTTAATAATTTCCTGTAGAAATTTTTTTTTTTTTTTTTTTTTTTTTTTTGTGGTGCTTTGCTTTCTGGCTGTGTCAAATCCACTTCGTAATGTCAAGAAAACGAAAAGCACTTTTTCTAAAAAAAATTGGAAATTTTGGAAGAATTTGACAAGAATTTTGAATTAATGATGAAAAGTTTATCTTGCAAAATAGTTGAATATCCCTATATCAACTTTGAAAACTATTATAAAGTAGGAAAACACAAAATCAAAGACCAAGTGGCGTTGCAAATCATCTACTGCCAAAAAAATGGGAGTCCAAGATGGGAAATTTTCCCAAGCCGAGATTTTGTTGCAATTTTTTACCCAATGTCATGTCCCAAAGGTAATGTCCCAAATATTCTGCTTAATTTTATATCTTTAAGTGATTTGATATGCAATCTAATTCCCCCCCCCCCCAAGTATAATTGAAATATTTTTATAGCAGAATTGAAGATGCAATTAAACACATTGAATTTTCTAATATTTTGTATTATGTTTGTGGGGAAGAAAAGTCAGTTATTCAGAAAATCTCAGTTATTCAACTTACACATTAATACAACGTTTTGACTTGGCCTCTTGAACGTTATGTAAATGAGGTTCCACTGTAATTGTTTCATGTGAATGTGCAAAATTGCATCCCAGGTTACTTGCACCTGGGTCTCAACAAGAAACAGATATATTACGACTTACCAATCAAACATTTGCATGACATCTTCAGATGTCATATTGAAGTGATGTACCATGACACATATATATGTCATACCTTAATGCTCAGGGAGTCCCACACCAAGGGGTTAGCGCACCAAACTCTTGATGTATATAAAAAAAGGCTGCCGCACAGAATTGGCAATAAATTGTAGGTCCCAGTCTAACAGTCTAATTAGCACTCATGTGCAGAAAATGACTGCAGTGCAACAAAATGATCATACCCGAATGACTTGTTAAGAACTTAAGCAGAAACAAAATCACTGGAATGTTATTGTACTTAGCATTTATATAAGCTCCCTGTTCTTGAAATATTATGACATGCGTGGAATTTTATGTTTGACCTTGCCTGTGCGGGTTTTGCTTTCAGAGCCAGCAAGCCTCCTTTCAGCGTGGACAAGCGTTTTCGAACTATATTCAATTCTTGTATAGTTGCACCTTTAGAAGACAAAAGCTGGATGACTCTTTGCTTCTCTTCCAATGTTATTCCAGGTAGTGGTGCAGGCAGAAGAGCTGAACCCCCACCTAATTGAGAAAAATATGAAAACAAAGTTATGTAATGTATTAAATTTCTTAAATAAAATACTCTAAATTGGTAGCAATTGAAAAAAAAGAATTGAAATAAACTTTTTGGCTTGTGTGATAAGAAACAGAAGTCCTGTTGATTTTCGTATTACTGAAAGAGAATCACATTTCGTCAATGTAATATACATGTTTGTTTCAAGAGGTTGCAACATCTCCAAAACCTGTGAGTGCAATTCATGATTTGGGAAAGTTCAAGTTTTAGGCTAAATTTTACAGTTTGGCTGATCTTCAAAAGAACATAGACTTATTTAGGGGGGTGGAAAGAAGAGCTACCGAGGGCTTCAGATATGGAGAGAGACTTGATTTTTTTTTTAAATATGCTTACATACTGGAAAAACACAAGTGTTGGAGGATTGGAGGATATGACTGGAGTGTTCAAAATTTTCGACAGGATGGGTAGTATGAAACAAGAATTATTAATACTGTAGATCGAGTGTTTCAATAGGGGACAACTCCAGGTGTGGTTGTTGCAGGCAATTTTTTCCTAACCGGGTTGTGAATAAATGAAATAGTTTATATACCCTCAGGTGTCACAAATTCTACCACAATTGATACTTTAAAAAAGAACTACATATTCATATTGGTATAAATGGGGAAGTTATCCATGCTTGGCTGAAGATAGCCATAATTTGTTATAGGGCAGTTACTATATTACACTTTTCTCATTTTTTTTCAGGAAAATTACTTCTATTTTGTGTTGCATAATTTTTTAATATATTTTGCATTGATCATTTTTGCTGGTCTGTTTTTTTTTCTCAGCTACCTTGCCTGTTGTGGCCTTTTGTTTTTGCGCAAACTGAATGGAATGTCTCTTATAATATCAAAATTTTTTTCTATTCTTTGCTTAAAATGATTAGAAAAGTGGATTGTTACATGCACATATTCATGCAAATGAACATCAACTTGTGGGCGTGGTAACCCAAGTCGATAAGGTACTCGCCTAAAGTACCGAAGGATGTTTGGAGGTGTCATGAGTTCAATACCTGGTTTATCCTTGTCAAACCTTTTTTGACACAGGGGCACAACAGAAACGGCGACATGACAAAAAGACATTGCTACCGCAGGGAGTCCCATACCGAGGGGTTAGCGTACCAACCTCTCGGTGAGTAGAAAGAAAGGGCTGGCATATGGAATCAACAATAAATTGTAGGTCCCGGTCTAATTAGCCCACGTGTGCAGAAAATGACCAGAGTGTAACAAAACTGATCAAAATAATCAAACATCAACTTGTTGAAATAAGTGTTATATGCATTCCCTGTTTATGTATGTAAACCTAGAATCCTTCAAATACAAATACAACGCCACAACAGGCAAATTGCCCAACGAGGTGGCTGACTTAAGAACATCATGGATCCCCCAGCCATTTTTTGGAGGCCCTACCTACTACTGCTACACCACACATGCACCCTGTTCACACCTCACACCCCCCGCGGAACCCCCAACGAATCGGTACATGCGGGAATGTGCGTGTACGTGTAGTGAAACCTGACGTGAAGTTTTTTGTTTCTCTGTAATGCTTGTTATGTGTAGCGCTGCCATCTGCCACCAGTTTTTCAAACTATGAGTGAAGTGTTATGATTGAATGCTTTATCGTTGTAGGACTGTTGCTCTCTGTGGCGAGACTTTTTAACGGGGAGATCGGCTCCCATTTGCGCCTTGAAGTTGGGAACCACAGAAAACCAACTTCAGCCGACCACCACTGTGGGGTTCGAACCCGGATCCTCGCATCGCGAGTCCGTCACTATAACCACTCAACCACCACAGCGGCATCTTAACAATTACGGGTACAGAAAGAGGTAATTTCTGCAACTGTAAAATTACATATGAATGTGCTTTGATAGTTTGGGAAAACAAATGCCGATACAGTGGAACCTCTCGATTATGGACACCCTTGGAACCAAACATTTTGTCTGCTAAAGGGGAGTATCCATTTTTGGGAAGTAAAACGTAATTGAAGCCTGTTCACTTAATTAAAAAAAGTCTGCTAACAGGGAATGTCTATTATGTTATGGGAGGTTTCCCTATCTTAATAATGCATTGTACTAAGGCCATCTGTGGCACTGATCATGAACATTGTGCATCAAAGCATCGAATCTATGTCTTCTTGATTCAATCTAGATGAAATGTCAGACATATATTCAATACTTTTGTGCATAAAGTTTAGGATCTCAAATCCACAAATGACCATAGTACAATATATATTCTTACTATATAGTGATACCTTGGATAAGGAACACCTTGGCTTATGAATTTTTCTGCTAATGAATTTTTTTTCACGATTTTTATGCCTTAGGTAACAAATGCGGATTCTGTTAATATTTCAGTTAACATGGATGCATGCGCTCATATAACTGCATATCAATGTAAGCTGAATTTTTGCGCAATCATCAAAATTACCATCTTTTGAGTTCAATTAATTTATGTCAACCTCAGAATCATTTTTCCTATATGCCTTTATTTCTCTTACAAAGCTTTTGAGCTATTTCATATAAAATGAATAATTAAGGACAGCAAAAAGTTCATTAAAAATTCAGATCCCAGACTTGAATGTTTTCGTTGAAAATGTTTCAGTGCAAGACTCTTAGAATGAGAACATTGAAAAATGTGGAAATTCTAGATTATCTCTTCCATTTGCATGTATGAAACACATAAATGAGCTGACCATATCACGTAAGAGGACACCTACAACAGGGAAGACACACAACACTTATCCCAACAATCTACTTGCATAAAAATTTTCAAGTAATTTTTAATCCATTTTTATTTAGATGTTCTAAATTTTTATTAACAAAAGGGAAAATGGAAAATTTTGGTCATTTTAGGAGGCATTCAGTGAACTTTGTTACCGATACATTAAAAAAAAACCTCCTAGAAGATGCAATACAAATTACAGCCATATTGTTAAATTGGGCATTCAAACTTGAGCATTTCATGAATTGTGCTTTCTGGTTTAAGTTCTGCTTTAAAGTTTCTGGGATGTGATGATATTTTAAAAACAAACGTGTATGTCACTTACACATACATGTGCTGTTTGAACATTAAAACTTATAGTTCTGAAGTTGATCTCTGTTAATAACAAATTCAAAACAATCAAGTAAAAATAGTTCATCATATCCTTAAATATATAATTATTAAAATATATAAATATATAATTATTAATCCATCATTAAATCATATCCTTTTAAAATTTTAAGCTCCCCCCACCCCTAAACATAACTTTCAGAATATTGGGTGTGTGATCTTCCTTTCACATTCTTTGAGAAACCTTTCTATTCCTTCTGAACCTTTCCGTTTTTGGACAGGTCATTGTTTTTCAAACAGGTCTTTAACTTTGTTAAAAGCCTTCACACTCATACAACTGGATCATTTCATCATATTTCATCTTCCTGTCAAAAATCTTTCCTTGTTTTCCTTGAAGCTCTGCCAGCTTTAAAACCATTTTGAATCGCTGTATAGTTCTGATCCTGTGGCCTCAGCTTTTCTGTAAGACATATCACTTCTATTCCTAAGTTGTTTTTTTTTTTGGGGGGGGGGGGGAATGTAGATACTCGGATAATGCAGAGTAGTTCCTTCTAGCTGCTCCTTAACAGCTTTGATACCTGAAGATGTGATTGGTGTGGTCTTACCAAGTTGCTTCTCTTTCTCATCAAATGCTTCAGCAGTTGTCATTGCAGATTTTGCCAGTTCTTTTATTATTTATCCAGCTTTCTTGCCAAGTTTATGCTTTATCACAACTTTTAATCCCTCTATGATTTTGCCGCTCAAACTTTCAAGTTATTCTTTCAATTGCTGTGATATTTGATGTTTCATGCTCAATCTACAATCTCTTATATATAAATTAAATTATTTTCAACACATTTGGAAAACTGGCTGAATGAAAAGATATCAGTGTTTCAGGCAAGGGAAATTCATCTCTGCCCTCACGGGGACTGTCCCTGTACATTTTACGTTTTGTTCATTTTGAGAGAGTAAGTATTTGTACTGTACAGCAGTGTTTCCCAACCTTTTTGATGTAGTGGGTCCCTTTTAGGGAATGTCAAGTCACCACAGACTCCCTGTAGCACAGGTCAATTTCCACGCTGCCTTTCCATGAAATTCAAAATGTGTGTTTTTCTTTTTTATAATTTCCATATAAAAAATTGAAGTAATAAATTAAAATTTCGTAACATTAAATGTGTCCTTCACGCAATAATAGGGAATGAAAATGATCCCATGAACCTCTTACAAGGTACTGACTGACCCACAGGGATCCGTTGAAAACAATGCTGTATAATGAACTATAGAACTCTCTGGCCCATATCT
This sequence comes from Pholcus phalangioides, assembly GCF_987345545.1. Taxonomy (NCBI): domain Eukaryota; kingdom Metazoa; phylum Arthropoda; class Arachnida; order Araneae; family Pholcidae; genus Pholcus; species Pholcus phalangioides. The sequence continues at coordinate 2,986,403 of NW_028301608.1, read as the reverse complement.
GGCTTTTCTGTTATCCAGCCCGCCCTTCCGCCACATTATGCAGGATAGTCTAGTCTTCTGTATATATACATACAATTTTTTTAATATATTTATCTAAATTTATTTCAGGACTCCCAGCGACCTGGAAAGTTAGAAGAAGGGAAAACAAAATATTTGTAGAAATTCTGGGGTGGGGAACATATAAATATTTGATAAAAATGAGAAACATTCTGTGAAGGGGGGTGGGGGAGCATTTGGAAGGTTAAGATTATGAATTTTATTTCTTTTTTTAAGGAGTTTTGGTCAGGAAAATAATTAAGCAGATTTTGCTGGGAACCCTGTATTTTAAGTAAATTATGGAACTGAATATTGAAAAAAGTACCTGAAATCAAAACCAAGAGTAAATCCTTTTCCTTGAGTGATGACACCAAGTCAGATATTTGCATTGCTGCAGCCATAGATTCGGAGTCTGGCAAGTTGTTATGGGCACCTTCGAAGACTCTTAGTTTTGAATCCTCTTTAAGACATGGTCCAGAGCTTAATGAAATACAAAAATAGTTATAGAAACTAGATTATATGCCAAAGGAATATGTTTTTAAAAATGAACTTTGTTAAAAAATGCTTGGATTTCAGTTTTATTTTATTATAGTCGAATACAGTCGAACCTTGATACAGTTATTTTTTAAATATATGACATCCATAATTTTATGGACATCTTTTTCTCAGCCCCCTCGTTGGGCATTTTGCCTGTTGTGGCGTTGTATTTGTACTCTTTCAGTGGTTCCAACTGAACACCTATTCAACTAATGTTATATTAAATGCTTATAGTGGCTGCTGAGAAAATGAAAGTCTGCTGTAAAAGAAGTGAACTGAAATGTCCCTTTCGCAGATTTTCTTGCCGTTTTTCAAAGGTAAGATTGCACGTATTAGGATCCCAAAAGACAGCATTCCTTGACTTCTGTGTCAAATCCCACTCTTTCACCCTCCCGCCATTTCTAGGATTCTACTGGTTCCACTCCAAGACCCGACTCTTTTCAAACCACCTCACAAAAACGAGGAACAATAGTGGAACAGACCTAGAGGCATTTGATGTGTTTCCCCCTTCTTTCTATCTCATGCCCCTGTCTTCATATCCATATGTCACACTAAACAGACATTTTGCCATCTCAGCGGTATCTTTGAAAGAAAACTGTAAAAATGGTGAATTTTATAAAGAGGAAAGTATTTTCAATTGATGATAAAATCAAAATACCAAACGTATTGAAGATGGAGCGAATAAATCAGGACTATGCAAGGAATTTTTCTTATTGAAATCTAGCTTTCAACATTTGGAAAAATCGCACAGTGATCATCTCTGCTCATGAAAAAAATCTGGATGGAGTGAAGAGACAAGACCATAACTAGCCTTTTTGTTGCCTGGAGCAAACATTATTTTGCCATCCCCACAACTTTGAAATTCAATAACTATAACAGTGTTCTTTGTTCCCACCTATAACTGCAGCCCCCTAAACTTTGCACCCCCCCCCCTTAGTTCCGGCTCTGAGCAGAGAAGCTACTTTGGTCTCTAAAGTGAAAGCAGCTGCAAACATTCTGAACACTTTTTTTTCTACGGAAAATGTGGACAAAACTTTGCACCCTTTTTTAATCGTTAATAAGAAAATTGATGAGTTTTACTTAAAATCGAATTTTTCGTTTCCTTTCCACCGTCCTGTCACTCAACTAGCAGTGGGTAGGATGCAGCTTTTGTTCAAGGTCTGATAACAGAAGTGGAGAGAAAGGATATTTTTTTTCTTTCAGGTAGTATACGATTAGGCTTACAGCATAAAAATAAAAGAAAAAGAGGTTTTTTTCCTCTTCCATGTTTGTTTTATTACTATTATTTTGTGTTAGGGAAGAAGCATTTATAGCTCATATGCAATTGAAAAAAAAAAATTCTTGAAAATAGGTGCCAATTTTGAGAAAGTTTAGTGATTTCTATTGTGGCAGTTTTTCAGGAAAATTTTAAAAACCTCCTAAAGGGGTATGTTCCTAGAATGTTTAGACTGTTCAATTTGATGTTAACCAGTCATCTGGCCAATTAATTTCTCTTTTTTTTTTTCTTTTTTAAAAGTTTGAAGGTAATAGACTATATTTTCCTGATGGCAAATTTTTTATGAATACATTGAAATTGACTTCACACACATCATGTCCTTAACTGTGCTTCTAAGTCATAAAAAAACAACAACAATAGATTATATAATGGAAGAAATTACTAATTAGTTTTTAAAATGGAAATAATTAGACCAAAAGGAGAATTTCTCAACCATTTGCATTTTGCTGATGACATTGCTATTATCAGCAGTAATCGGGTCAAACTAGAAGAAATGATATATAAGAACTGGTGAAGGCAAATATTCAGGTGGGTTTGAAAATGAATTTGCAGAAGACTAGAGTTATGTTCAACTCCTTTGTTTTGAAAAAGATGATCTTGCTCAACAACACTGATATAGAAGAAGCAGAAAACTATTGTATACGTGAGACAACATTAATGAAATAAACAGAAGAATTAGGGTTGGATGGCGCACCTTTGGCAAAAACCGCGTAATCCTCAAGAGCCATGAACATTGCACCTGACAAGAAAAGTGTTTAACCAGTGTGTGCTACCAGCACTGACTTATGGAGCTGAAACATGAACACTCACAAGCAAGACGATACAAAGGCAACAGACAGCAGAAAAAGGTATGTTAGGCATCACAAGAAGAGACAGAAAACAAATCACTTGGATAAGAAGCCACACAAAGATATATGATATCACGGAAAGAATTAAACGTTCAAAATGGAAATTGGCTTGACATATTGCAAGACAACAGGACAACAGATACCTTGAGTTGTATGAGTTGGTACCCTAGTGGTGTTAAATGTCCGAGAAGGCGTCCCTACACAAGATCAGAATGATGATTTCTGATCTATGAGATCAGAAAAGGAGCTGTAGTCAACTGGATGGCTAAAGCATCACACAGAATAACATGGAAAAATTTTTGAGAAGACCATGCAGCAGTGGATTCCAAGTGATTGATAATTTTTACTCCAGTAAAAATGAAAGAATAATCAAGAATATTCATTTTTCTTTTACGTAATTAAATTTTTTTACTACTTTTGTTTGTTATGAAATACTAGCTGATACCCGGCGACGTTGCCCGCCTCATAAAAAATGTATGTAAGCATAGCTTATTAATTATTTCTTAATCAAAAAAAATTTCTGCATAAAGTAAGAAAAAATTACTTTTATTTTTAAATAGTTTAATTAAAAACTTCAAGCAATCACTTGTGGATACACAATATATTTTGTTTTTCAATCTGGTGTGTAGATGTACAAATTTTTTGGATTACCAGCATGCAAACAGTCTCTGTGAAAAACAGGGCTCAAGTAGGTTGATACCTGCCACTGCTAACGACTGGCCTTGCACTTTGTTGATTGTCACGGCAAAAGCTAAACCAATCGGGAACTGTAATCGCTTGAAAGTGAACGGCATTTCTTCAGTGATAATTGGGATACATGGAATAAAGACGTCTTCTCCTTTGGCACATTCAGTTAGAATCGTTGCTTCAATGATGCAATTGTGCAATTTCTTCATGCAGAGTCAGGTGCCATCACAGAGTTTCTGTGTCTCCGAATTTCTTAAAAGCATTATAGGTGTTCCGACTTTGAGGGTCAAGTTGTATGGTGGCACACCCGGAATATCCAAAGAGTTTAGAAATTCTGCAGGATACAGAACTATCTGTGCTGAGTCTGTGACAGTGTCAACCGATTTGTAAGATGTGGAGTCTCTCGGAATAATTTTTAGGACTTTTTCGTTGATCTTGTTCACACTGTCATTTTTCGGTGCCAGAATCGCTCTCTCACAAACCACTCATGGTTTCGGTGATTTTGTTGAATGTTTGGGAAGACTTTGTCTGCAAGTTCTTGAACTGAGTTTAACAACTGGCAAAATCCATGTGGGAACGTAATCGGTCCAGTGCTTGGTCAACTGATGTGAAAATGATAGCAGTGCTGAGTAATTTTGCAGTTGAAACTCGCATGTTGGTGGATAATAATATTTTTTTAACTTCGTGCCAGAGTGTTGATGATTTGAGGTAAGCATTGAGTTCATCTGATGGCATTGAACAGTTTTATTCTCAATTTTGTCGCCGTAGTTGTTGTTCTCTGTTGTTAGTGACGTCATGCGTCCAGCTTGTGCAGCGAATATTATTTAAATGCCTTTTAAGCATTTTTTAAATTGAAACTATACCTCTATGATGGGCGCTTGATGAGATAAAGGCTGCATTACACTTACAGAACACCTTGTATATAGGCAAGGAAAAATGTCTGGCGCTTCCCGGGTTTTCTTCAATTACTGGGAGGATTGGAAAAGTGACAAACCATTATAAAGGAATAAACTGTTATAATGGCAGCATTAAAGATTTGACAAACCATTGTAAAGGCATATATATATATACACGTCTGAAACGCATTGTTGGGAACCACGGTAACCAAAGTAAACATTCCGAAAGTGATTGTTGAGGCCCCAAAACCATTGTTGCCGACAGTTTTTCACCCATTTCGGGCATTTGCCCAGCTCTGACGAACTTTTAAAGTAGCCTACGGTTCAATCCCGGACCTGTTTGGTATATATGCAAAATCTGGCGACGAACGGTCCAAAACTGTAGATTTGTATAAAGAACATACATACATACTTTCACATTTATATATAAGATAAATCAGTTTTTTTTCTTTGCCTGAAACATTTAAAACAAAGAAATTTTTGACATAATCACCCCCAATGACAACTTTTAGTTTAAGACTGAAAATCTTCTATACGACGACATGTTGTTGTAACCAGATGACTGGTTAAGAGTCTTACCATATGCACTGAAACCATTCAAGTCTAAGGTTTTTTTAATGCGTCTTCTCCAACTTAATCATTCATTTTACATGAAATTTCTCTAGATCTTTCTGATGGAGAAAGAGAGGTGTATCTCAAGAGTGATTCCAAGGTGAAAATAAACTAAAGATGTTATTTATAATTGATATTATAAATAACTGAGAATATTCTCGGAGAAAGAGAATATTCTGAGAATATTTTCCTGGATGTAAAAGTTGGAGAATAATCAACAATATTCATTTTTCTTTTAAATAAATTTTTTTACTAATTTTGTTTGTATTATGAAATATAAATCAGTTTTTTTCATTGCCTGAAACATTTAAAACAAAGAAATTTTTGACATAATCACCCCCAATGACAACTTTTAGTTTGAGCATATTCTCAGAATATCCTCATATTTTCTTGGTCATGATGAGAGCTTTTAAAAGTTTGGTTATGAAGATTTCAGAAACTTTAAGACCAAAACCTTAAAAAGTTAAATTAAAATTAGATAAATTTTCAGAAATAAGTTCAAAACAAAAAAATTGATTGATAAAGGAAGCTTTTCTTATATATAATCACCTTCATTCTAAGAAGATACAGAACTGTTGTTTTCTTCAATGTACATGCACTTAAATTTTGTTTCCCTTGCATTTCTTTGAAAGTTCTGCAATTCAGCCATGATAGCTTAATTTTTCTTGCTTTAAAACTTTAATATTGTGGGCTACAAACTTCAGTATTCCCGTTTTCTTTTGACAGGAAGAGAGTCTGGGACAGAGAACTATTATAAATTACTAGAGAATATTCTTATTGAAAATAATAATTACTCTCAAGTTATTTATAGAGATTGAAGGTCTTCTATAACTAAAGAATATTCTCATCGAGGAGAATATTCTGAAGGACTATTATTAATAACTTGAGAATAATTCTTACTATTTTTGATAATATTCCCCATAAAAGTAGTCCTAGAGAATATTCTCAAGGATATTATATACAATTATATCATAAATAACAGGAGGATATTATCATCAAGCACTTATAAGAATATTCTCAAGTTATTTATAATAGAAATTCCTCCAGAGAATATTCTCGAATATTACCAAGAATTTTACATCTCAGAAATAAACCAATCTGGCTTGAGTGACTCAGTTACTCATTGGATTCATTTTTATTGGCATGAAAATTTAGCTCACAATGCAGCTGTTTCATATTAATGCATGCATCCATATATAAAAAGTGTTTGATAGCCAAACGAACAGATAAGAAAAGAATCATTTTTAGTCAAAAAGTTTGTAAGCAGAGGAACCACTGTGTGCTCTGTTTTAATCAATTTCTGTAAATTTAAGTGCTTTTTGAAGTTTGGTAACAAAGTTTTACTGGAAGAAATTCCTTGTGCTCCTTCCCAAAGGTAGAGTCTGTGTACACCCCAGACTATTATACCATACAAATGCACCTCTTGTAAATATTCTGGAGAATTTCTACCAAATTGGTGCATTCGGGATTGTTGTGTATGTGTGGCCATAACAAATTTATGATTCCTGAAGTGTTTCCATATTCGAGAATTGCTGCCATCTGCCTTCTACATTCAAAGGGAAAGTGACAGATGTCTCATGTTCTTCCAAGTTTCGAGTTTAAGGTCTGCCTGCTCTTTGTGGAGAGCCTTTTTTTTCTAATCGGGAGCAGGTCCACATTTGTGCCTTTAAGTTGGAAATCCACAGAAATAAACTTCAACAACTACCACTGCTCAACCTAAAAGGTTGGGACTTGAATACTCACTATGCAAGTCCATCACAATGTCCACACAACTGCACAGTGGCTGCTATTACTACTACTAGTCAGGTAAATATAGTATGCATTTTGAACAGTTAAATTTTTAATAAATACAAAGGATTAAAGAATATGACTCACATAACATCTTTGATTTGTTTCTGAATTCCCTTCGGAACTGATATTATACCTGAAACCAGATGGCCATTCAAAATATTCTCTACAGCAGCCGCCATTCCAAGTACTGCTTTACCAAATCCTACAAGATAGACATTTTGTGACAAATGGTATGTTTTTTGTTGGATCTGTAGCTGAGATGATGGCGTCATTTTCAAAATATTGCGCACCAGTACATCTGGCTTTACAGCTTGTACTGCAGCCCTGAAAATTGACAGTGCTTCGAGACACAACTGTTCCATGGCAGTTATACTACCAAAAATCCTACAATGAGAAAAGACGTTAAAAAAACCATTAACTTCCTGCTTTATAATCTGGAATACATTTAAAAAAATCTGAATTTTTCTTGGTGCATATTATAGACAGCTGCATACTATCTGAGACAAGAAATCAATAAAAATTAACGTAAAAGAAATGATGTACAAAAAATATAGTTTGCTGCAATAGATGATATAGAGATGTGAGTATGAGAATCAATGTATTTTCTCCCCAAAAATATGTGACTAACAATCTTTTTCACTCCTTAAGATTTTATTAGTGGTTCTATACAGCTAAGCATTGGCGTACGCAAGGGAGGGTTTTGGGGTTCTAACCCCCCCCCCCCCCAAGCCGAGATTATAGTGTTATTTTACAGGGAAAAACTTAACCCCCCCCCCCTTGAGAGGGTAAAAAAATTAAACCCCCCCCCCTCTTGAGAAAATTCTGCGTACGCCTTTGCAGGTAAGTACCAGAAATTTTCATGCACAGAGTATAACTGACTATGAGATGGCTTTCCCCCCCCCTAAATAAGAAAATTCACATTATGGGGATTATATGCGCCAACGATATAATACGGTAATAGGGAAGCGAGAAATTGTGGCAGTAAAAATACACCTCCATCTATTTAATTTCTGTATGGCATAAAAAAATTTTTTTCCTTCAAAAACAATGATGTTATACACTTATTATTATTCCTTGTGACACTTATACAGATACTCCTAAGTTTGTTACTTGTTTTGTAAAAGCCGGGCTTTTTACAAAAGCTTGAAGGTGATAGTTTATCTTTATTTGCCTGCGCACTAAAAATGATATTTTTAACTGAACTTTGACATTTAATTCATTTACATCACTTCAACTGAATTGATTATCCATCAAAGTTGTTATTATCCATAATAAAGATAAATGGACTCTGTCTACTATGGTTGTGAACCCCTATGCATGCTCCAGTGGGAGTAAGACTTGCCAATGCCATGTTGAAGCAGCAAAGTGATAAAACGAATGGCATTGGCTAAAAAGCCAAAAATAATCTGCTATTCCAAAGTTACCCTGTTTTACAGTACTAAATTACTTGAACTATGTAAACAGGGTTTCAGTACTTCTTACTCTTAAATTTATATTGGAACAGCTATAGTATAATCCTGTATTTCCTTGGCAATCTCCATTCTAGTCTGTTGGTGCTTTTCTTCCTGGTTGGTTGATGGTCTGCTATTTTCTTCTGTTTTTTTTTTTTATTCTGCTGGCTATCATTATTCCTTCAGCTTCTAGGTTGCTATTCCCTGTTTTTGCTAATGCTTATCGTTTCAAGGTAACATCACCTTTAAGTGTTCACAAGAAATTATAATAGGTTTTTACGGTGCATTTGAATCTATCAAGTCTGCTACCATGTTTGCGCCTTTTCTAAAGCTTTTTTTTTATTCGTTACTGTTCTGTACATTCCATTTGCCCAATATGTCATTTTGAATTGGTTCTTCAGATTACATATGGATTCCCTCAGGTTGTGCACATTTTGTATTTCTATTTTGATTAATTTTTTTTATACTAGCCAGTATAATTTTAATCTCTCAATAATGTTTTTATTAAACCCAGACTTTTTTAATCAAACCGATAGTTTTTTTTTTTGCACTGACTGTTGTATTATTTAACCCTAGAATACTAATTCTACGTCTCAGAAATGCAATCTGTGTTATAGGTAGCATGAAGTTTTTATTTTAGTTAGTAGTCTAGAATTAAAAGAGTGGGTTTTTCTATTTTCATTTCCATATCTGGTCTAGGATGTTATATTTTTAATCTGAATTTCTTATTTAGTCTAAGAATGTTGTTTTGTTAGTTTTTTTATCATTATTTTTTAGTCTTTAACATAAGCATTGTGTTCAGCTGTGGTCAAAAATGTATAGATTACTTGGTTTCATTTTCAGAAAATTGCTTCGCGTTCTCCTAAAGTCATTCTTCTGTTTTTTTTTAGGCTTAGTTCGTCCTGGACTGGAGTATGCTCTAAGGTTTTGGAGACCATACCTACAGAGGGGCATAGACTTGGTTGAAGGGGTGCAGAGGAGCTACTCATATCCTTGTTGGCACATGTGGCTTGAGCTACAGAGACTTCATGTTTTGAAGATGCTTACATTGGAAGAATGCGAGTGTCAGGGAGATATGACCGAAGTGTTTAAAATTTTCAATGGAATAGATAGGATAGACCGTAAATTATTAATATGCCCTCAATTGACTGCTTTGACGAAGGGACACCAGTATCGCCTGGTAAAGGAAAATTTTAGGTTACGGTGTTGCATGAAATTTTTCTGTAATAGGGTTGTTAATAAATGGAATAGCTTACCCCCAGAGGGTAGTGAATTCTAACACAATTAGCATGTTTAAAAAGAAATACGATAAGCATGTTGGGGATAATCGAGAAGCTATCCATCCTTAGAATAAGACAACCGTAAGTATTCTTTACAGGCATTTTATAATATTTTATCGTGCATATATATATATATTGTTTCTAGTTTTTGTAATAGCATTTTTAATTTGGTTGCTGTATTTTAGAAATGTATGACATCCATATTTGTTATGAGGATCTTTTTTTCATCCATTTTGTTGGGCATTTTGCCTGTTGTGGCCTGGTATTTGTATAACAGCCAGTGTTATCCAGTTTTGGAGATTTTTTTTTTTCTTTGATAAGAAAGATGGTTCAAAGGCATGACTTCGTTTCACTCAGCGACTTCTGAGCATGGTTTGACATTTTTCTCTTCAAAAAATAAAATCCGCCAACACATCACCAAAAGGGATTATTCTTATTATCCTTTATATTTACAGAGGATGATTGAGTGAGAGCATGCAAGTCTTAGAGGAATCACACTCAGTGTGCTTAGAGGATGGTTTATTTTGCTTTTGTCACCGTTTACTATATATATATACACAATTTCAATTCTAGTGACCGCCTTTTCCCTCATTCACCGCCCTGGGAGGCTGCCTTTTTTTTACCTTTATATCCAATGTAAAATCACTACCTTGGGAAGTTTTAAACCTACGAATGCTTGAATATACTTTTTCATTTCTATAACACTTTGATCAACATATTTTCATCCAAAAATTATTTTTAAACCAAGTATGAATGTACGTAAAAATTGTTTATATTATTATGCTTATAATTGATTCATATGAAATTTATAAAGTGTAATAATAGGCTGGGGACGTTAAAGCTAAGAGTGAATCAACTGAGGGTGTTGTTTTCGTACTTTTGTTGCCTCTGAAATGTAAACAACAAAGATCACGAGTCCTGATTGAATGACTTTCGGGGGGGGGGGGAACTGAATTTTCATTATTTACTTTATGTCAGTGATGGCAAGTCATTATTCATCATGACCTTTACTTTAAATAGCAAATCGCATTTTGATACTTAAAAAATATGGACGGTCTTGACCAAAGCCGCTTGTAAGTTAAGCGTATCCACTCAATGTTAAAGAGAGGCCGCGGAATTGATAGCAGCGCCATCTGAAGTTTGATGGGTAAAACTCGCCGATCGATGGGCGTGGCCCCCACGCCCCCTTTGCCTGACCGCGTTATTCCGATTTCAAGCAGCTTTGGATTTCAACCACGATTTATCTTTCCAGTCCACATTTATTTTTGTATTGCTACGAAACGGAAAATATTAATTCCCAAGAAAGCGTACAATTTTTACTTCATGGGCGACGTACTTATGCATAAAAATATTGATAACTCAGTAAACAATGTTATTGTCAGTTCAACAGCTAAATTTCAATGATTCAATTCAGCTATTGCGAAATTACTGTTGATGTAATCACGATTTGTAATCAAGGAATAAGAATCTCAGTTCATGATCTTCACCCGATCAACTTACATTTCACGCTGCTAGACCAAATTAGGGAGAAAATATTTTTTTTAACGCATGTAAAACATTGTCCAAATTCATTGACAAAAACAATTTTCAAGAAACCAAAACTTTTATTTTCGCATCATTAAGAAAGCAACAGCAATGTCCAAATGCTTAAAATCAGATTAAGCACTTATGAAACATACGATATACATTAGCAAACATTTCAGTGTAAAATCTCAAAAATCCAGGCAGATCACAGCATGCTTACTTAGGCAAGATTTTTTTTTACTTTGCATATCTTAGGTATTTGTATGTCACTGTTTACACAAATGTACACAAATGTATGAAGATGCTATAACTTTTAATGTAACGTAAGCTGTAATTCATGCTACCGGACATAAAACAAATTTTGTAGGTCATTTTTCATATTTCTCTATATAAAACAAATTCATTTCTATACAGTATTTTTCAGTAGTTTTTCGGAATTAACAATCCGTCCTATTCATCACAAAATTTTTCAAAAATAGCAATTTTTTCCCCCCTTAAAGCTCTTTCGCAGGGGTTTCCAAGTTTCATAAAAATATCAGTCCATTGTACACAAAAAAGTATACCACACCATTCTCGGCTGTTATCAGAGGCCATCCTCAAATAACAGCTCATTCTCTACTAAAAGATATCAGTCCATTCTCCACTGAACCATTCCCTGCTGAAAATATCAGACCATCCTCTGATAACAGCCCATTCTCAACTGGAAAATATCAGTCCATTCTCTACTGAAATGTATACCACACCATTCTGTGTACTGAAAGATATGTCTATTCTCTACTGAAAATATCAGGCCATCCTCTGATAACAGTCCATTATCAACTGAAAATATCAGGCCATCCTCTGATAACATCCCATTCTCAACTGAAAAATATCAGTCCATTCTCTACTGAAATGTATACCACACCATTCTGTGTACTGAAAGATATGTCTATTCTCTACTGAAAATATCAGGCCATCCTCTGATAACAGTCCATTCTCAACTGGAAAATATCAGTCCATTCTCTACTGAAATGTATACCACACCATTCTGTGTACTGAAAGATATGTCTATTCTCTACTGAAAATATCAGGCCATCCTCTGATAACAGTCCATTCTCAACTGAAAATATCGGGCCATCCTCTGATAACAGCCCATTCTCAACTGAAAAATATCAGTCCATTCTCTACTGAAATGTATACCACACCATTCTGTGTACTGAAAGATATGTCTATTCTCTACTGAAAATATCAGGCCATCCTCTGATAACAGTCCATTATCAACTGAAAATATCAGGCCATCCTCTGATAACATCCCATTCTCAACTGAAAAATATCAGTCCATTCTCTACTGAAATGTATACCACACCATTCTGTGTACTGAAAGATATGTCTATTCTCTACTGAAAATATCAGGCCATCCTCTGATAACAGTCCATTATCAACTGAAAATATCAGGCCATCCTCTGATAACATCCCATTCTCAACTGAAAAATATCAGTCCATTCTCTACTGAAATGTATACCACACCATTCTGTGTACTGAAAGATATGTCTATTCTCTACTGAAAATATCAGGCCATCCTCTGATAACAGTCCATTCTCAACTGGAAAATATCAGTCCATTCTCTACTGAAATGTATACCACACCATTCTGTGTACTGAAAGATATGTCTATTCTCTACTGAAAATATCAGGCCATCCTCTGATAACAGTCCATTCTCAACTGAAAATATCGGGCCATCCTCTGATAACAGCCCATTCTCAACTGAAAAATATCAGTCCATTCTCTACTGAAATGTATACCACACCATTCTGTGTACTGAAAGATATGTCTATTCTCTACTGAAAATATCAGGCCATCCTCTGATAACAGTCCATTCTCAACTGAAAATATCGGGCCATCCTCTGATAACAGCCCATTCTCAACTGGAAAATATCAGTCCATTCTCTACTGAAATGTATACCACACCATTCTGTGTACTGAAAGATATGTCTATTCTCTACTGAAAATATCAGGCCATCCTCTGATAACAGTCCATTCTCAACTGAAAATATCGGGCCATCCTCTGATAACAGCCCATTCTCAACTGAAAAATATCAGTCCATTCTCTACTGAAATGTATACCACACCATTCTGTGTACTGAAAGATATGTCTATTCTCTACTGAAAATATCAGGCCATCCTCTGATAACAGTCCATTATCAACTGAAAATATCAGGCCATCCTCTGATAACAGTCCATTATCAACTGAAAATATCAGGCCATCCTCTGATAACAGCCCATTCTTAACTGGAAAATATCAGTCCATTCTCTACTGAAATGTATACCACACCATTCTGTGTACTGAAAGATATGTCTATTCTCCACTGAAAATATCAGGCCATCCTCTGATAACAGCCCATTCTCAACTGAAAAATATCAGTCCATTCTCTACTGAAATGTATACCACACCATTCTGTGTACTGAAAGATATGTCTATTCTCTACTGAAAATATCGGGCCATCCTCTGATAACAGCCCATTCTCAACTGAAAAATATCAGTCCATTCTCTACTGAAATGTATACCACACCATTCTGTGTACTGAAAGATATGTCTATTCTCTACTGAAAAATATACCACACCATTCTGCAGTGAAAGATATCAGTCCATTCACCACTGAACCATCCCCTGCTGAAAATATCAGACCATCCTCTGATAACAGCCCATTCTCAACTGAAAAATATCAGTCCATTCTCTACTGAAATGTATACCACACCATTCTGTGTACTGAAAGATATGTCTATTCTCTACTGAAAATATCAGGCCATCCTCTGATAACAGTCCATTCTCAACTGAAAATATCGGGCCATCCTCTGATAACAGCCCATTCTCAACTGAAAAATATCAGTCCATTCTCTACTGAAATGTATACCACACCATTCTGTGTACTCTTAATGCAGCTTTGGTCTTGACGGATTTAACAATCCAAAAAAGTCAATTTATAGAACACTGACCATACTTGTTCGAGAAAAATACCGAATTTAAAATACAGGACATCGTCAAAAATGATGCTAAAGCAAAGTTGCCAAATGTTGCATAGCACTAAAAATTTGCCGAAATGAACATTGAGCTTATATTACTCGTTATATTATCTCGATGGAAATGAAGGATTGCTGTGAATAGCAGTGGGTTAAAATGAATTCAACGAAAAGAAACGTTCATCATACATACCAAATATGAAATGTCCTTGGAGAAAAATAATTTGAATTCTTGATTTTTCAATAAAAAACAAATTCAAGCAGGCATCGTTGAAAAATTGGAAAAGATTTCAAAATTATTAATAGTAATTAAAATTTTATAAAAATATGGAAAGCATCCCCCAAAAAAATTAAGCTCAGAGTACTTAGTCTAATGCAAATGTAAATAATTTTATAATCAAAAACGATAACATCTAATTTAAAGCGTTGTTTCACGATTATGGATAAAAGGAGTATTTTGAAATAAAAAAGCCTGATATTTTTTAGAACCCTTTGTAAAATATATTCATATTTATTAATCAGTCATCCAGCATCAATTGATGGAGAAAGTGCAACCATCATCAGCAGCAACAACTTATGATCGACCTTGTAACTGCATTTTGAAAGTTAAAAAAATAATAATAATTCATGTTGTCATAAATAGTTGATGCTAATGGAGCACGTTGTTAGGTTTAGCAGTGTCGCCACGATTAAATTGGTGAATTAATTAATTAAACGCGCCGGAAATGAATCATTGTTCGGGTTGAAAAGAAAGAGTTCGTGGGTTGAAGATAGTAAACAAACACGGACAAACGGCGGGAGCGCCGCCCTCCCCTCTCTCTTTTTATTCCCTACTACGGGATTGATTCATTTCGGTGAATAATCATAATACGAAGTAAATAAGGACGTCATGAAATTGATCGACCACGTCGTGCAGAGTTTCCGAGTCGCCAAGATATTCCGAGAGAACACCGACCGAATAAACAGCATCGATTTCGCTACTAATGGCGAAACTTTGATTTCTAGTAGCGACGACGACTCGATCGTTTTGTACGACTGCGAGAAAGGCATGTAAGTTCTATTTATTGTATTCCCACGTGGATTGATGTGGTCAAGATTGATTTTAAAAATTGTGGATTTATTCTTCTCTTTTATGCTTAAACACATCCACGTTATAAACAAGGGGCCGTCTTCGGAGCATCATGGGGGGCCAAGTGATCGTCCTCGGGCAAAGTGGTTTTTCTGGGTCCTTACCTGGGAAATTCTTGAAAATTTCATCAGTTATCATTTTTGTCAGGCCTCCCTCTTCTCCAGAAGTCCCTAGGCAGAGTCCCGGTGGGCTTATGCGTGAAGACGGCACTGGCCGTAACAAGGGTTTTTGTGAGGGAGGACAACAAGATTTTGCCGTCCACTCTACGGAAATTCGATAATTTTAGGAACAGCTTTGGTCTCCCAAAATTTCATCAACTGCTTATATATGTGCTTTGATATAAACCATCTGCTGTACTCTTTTCATAACAGATAGGTGTTTAAAAAGTTTTTTTACACCATATATACAAATACAACAACACCCAGCGAGGTGGCTGTGAAAAAGTATGCCCATAACAAATATGGATGTCATATATTTAAAAAATAAAGCAACCCAATTAAAAATGTAATTAGAAACATTATAAACAATATATACACATGATAAAATATTATTCAATGCCCATAAATACTTATGGTTGTCTTATTCTAAATATGAATAGCTTCTCGATTTACCCGAACATGTTTATTATACTTCTTTTTAAACGTGTCAATTGTGTTACAATTTACTACCTCTGGGGGTAAGCTATTCCATTTATTGACAACCCTATTAGAGAAAAATTCCCTGCGACACCATAATCTTGCATTGTCCCTTACCAATTGATACTGGTGTCCCCTTGTAAAAGCAGTCGATTGGCGATGTACTAAAAGTTCATGGTCCATCCTATCCATACCTTTGAAAATTTTGAACACTTCGATCATATCTCCTCGACATCTGCGTTCACCCATATATGTAATGTTATTTGTCAAAAAATTAAAATTGCAAATTATAATTAATATTCAGTTTTAATTATTATAAGAAATTAGTGTTTAAAAATAAAATGCGATATGAAAAAAGTAAGTTCTTCATCATGTCATCAGTCTATTGTGTTCAAAATGATATCCAAAACCCTCCTGTCCAAAACTGTTCAAAACCTCTTATTTATAACTATAAGTGAAAAACTGCAATTTGATGAAGAGGTAACTTCTATAATAAAATAATAAACTTTATATTATATAAATTATATTATTAAAATTACATTAAATATAATAAAATTTTGAAATTCAAAACAGTATGTGAAAAAGGTTATATGACTGATATCAGGTTATCAAACAATTGAAAACTGAACGGTCTTGAGGTTAAATATTAGATTTATGGAAACATGAAAGATACAATGGGATAGAAATTTGTCACATGAAAATTATAAAAAAGTAGTAGATATGACTACAGAATGAAATGAAACTTGCATAGTAATCGAACACTAATAATCAAGCGCAGCTGCGCCTTTTAACATTTGATAACACATAACTAATTTAGCTGCCTTATCTGCGCCAAGATTATTCCTAAGATAACAAAATTTGAAAATATTCTTTCAATTGATGCATAACTTGGGGGGGGGGGGGAACACAAAAATAAAAGAACTGTGTTAAAGACAGTCTTTTGATAAGCCTTCTTCCAGTGTTTTTCTTATTGCTGTCCCCCATGTGATGGAATTGTAAATATAGCTTGAATTTATTTGGTGAAATATTGGCTTCTATCCTCACATAAGAGCAACAATTTAAATTTAACAAAAATTTTGGGTCTTGAAGTCTTTTGATCATCATGTAGGCGTAATCAGTGTTTGTAAAATTGTGTTCCGTTAGTCATGTGTAGGTGCTACATAGTGGCCTCATTTTCTTTGGATATTGTTCTTTATTTATAATTAGTTTTTGAAAATTAAGAATGTAAAATAGAAAGTTCACTCTTGAAAATTTAACAATAAAAAGTTTGAAAAGTCAAAATAGAACAATTTGCATTAAATAAACACTACACCATTGATATTTATTCACATCATTATATTGGTATCTAATAAAAAATGATATATGTTTAGTTTCACAATAATTATAAGTGTGACTATCCGTATTCAGTACCTTCAATAGGCATTTTCTAAAGGAAAGTGTTCTGGCAAATGCGTTAGGATTTTGGACAAGCACTGTCCTAAATACAGTACCTGCTTTATAATCATACATGAAAAATAAGATGTGAAGTAGAAATAACATTTACGAGAAACTAAAAAATTGCAAACAGTGTTTATTTAAACATTTATATGAGCGATATCAATTTACTATCAGATTTCCAGCTTAAAACCATAAATTTGGTGAAACAATTAACCAAATGACATCTTTTTGAAATATTTTTGATTCAATTAGTTTTATTTTTTGCTAGTATTTTTTTTTAATATGTTAGTATCATAGGGAAAACAAAAAAACCAAAGGTTTCCACATAACATTTTGAAACTTGGAGATTTTGGACAGTTTTTCCCACGTGTCCTGTCCAAAACCCCAACCCTGTCCAAAATCATTTATTTAGGTTTTTGACGGTTTTCGGCTTCAAGAACCCAACCCTGTTTATAACCGATACATCTTTCCTGAAATTTGCCGCTCCTTACAGTTGGCTGCCCAGGGCAGTTGTCCCCATGGCCCCCGCATCCTGGAATCTTTCACGGCCCACCAAGAAAGACTTCACTGGCCCTTCTGTAGTAGATTTGTATCAGAAAAATCATACACAACACTAGATATGCACTCAGACTGTTAGGTATACACACACTTACACTTCCGGCACAACTCACTAGGTAGTAAATTGCCTATGGCTGACGTGAGTTGTGCTCAGTTTGAAAAAAAAAATTGTATTGTGAAAAAACAAAAAATTATAATTGTCCCGGGTCCCAGGGCTGGATCCCTGTCAGTCCCACCGTTGTGGGGGCCATGGTTGCTCCCCTCAATTCTGGCCATGAATAAATCCACTCTCTGAAGATGTTTGGAATGTTTGATTATGTATAGCAAGGGTGTTCAACCTTTTGGGGAGAGTGGGTCACTTCATTTGTTTAAAACTGTAGCTAGCCATTCCTGTGCCCTGTACAAGAATTTGAATTGAGGCCCCCCCTTCTGCCCCCCAAGTGGGCCCTGTGCTGGTGCAGCTGTTTAGTTATGGCCCTAGGGAAGCCACTTGAGTGATCCGGGACGCTGCGTCACTCAAGCTGTCTTAGAATGTGCTGCAAGTTACTCAACTCTTCGCTGCCATTGTGAAAATTATGTGTTTAACTGGAGTCGCAGTGCCATTTTGACCCAGCAGGTATTAATTCCTTTAAGAAATTCAAAAGTTTTCGTAAAAACGAGATACGTATACGAAACCAGATGTTTATTTGGTGTATGGCAAAAGACTTGCAGTGACGTCACACTCCTTGCCGGATCTTTTAGAGACATATGACACTGGTCATTTATTCGATGTAAAGCAGATTGGATTGTCATCTCACCGGCTTGCCATATTGCATCTTTATTATAATAAGCCTGGTGTGATTTTACTTTTATTTTGTCATGACAGCTCGCGCAGGGCCAGTGGACGTGCTTTGCTCACTGACCTGCCATTCCATGCACCAGGTGCATCATGACACTTCACCCCAAAATGAAATCACAGGTGACTTTTCAGTAATGACGACACTTAATATCAGCTTTAAATGCAAGTGAAAAGCAAAGAAAAATAAATTGATAATTGTCCAAAAAATCGACAATACATGAAAGAGAGGAATTTGAACCATCAACCTTTGTATTGCCAGTTTTACACGATTAACTAGACAAACGGCAAAGCTTGCTGGAGTCCCAATTCAATTCATTCTTGAACATCCACTTGCTACTAATGCACATGCACTTTCAGAATGGACACACCGAAGTGGCGTCACTTTTTGTTCTGCTGCACACAGAATAAACGACCAGCTCAGTATACATATCCACAGCGTTTTCTAAAAGCAATGGGTTTTTTACATGACTTCATCTATCAATTGAGTCATTAAATAACTTATTATAATTTTCTCTGATTATTTTCTCAAAATGATCATTTGCTAAGATGCACATTCAAAAGAAATAGAGGGATACATGACTTTTGTAATTTTTTTTAAATTACATATTAAATTTTTTAAATGCAATTTTCGTGATTAAAAAATTCACAAATATGTTTTAAAAAAAACACTCAGAAAATGAAATCTACAAATTCAAATAATATTTGCCATATTTTTACAAGCACTAAAGTCCACACTATTCCCTTCAAACCAGTCCTTGCACACCACAATCAGTTGGTCACATCGATCTCGAGTATAATTCACTAACAGCACTTTATACAGAATTGCAAGACAATTCCAATAAAGATATGTCTTTTTGAACAGCCCCTCAATTTCGCTAGTGAAGGGACTCTATTATCATTTGCAAAAGTTGATGTAAAGTAATTTTTAAAATTAATATTTCAAACTGCATGTTGATATACAATAGCTGATGTTGTATATAATATCTATTTTTCTTTCTTTTTCTTAAGTCCATTGAAAACACTTCATAGCAAAAAATATGGAGTTGATCTTATTCGCTACACTCATGCCGCCAATACGGCCATTCACAGTTCAACCAAAGTGGATGGTAAGTGACAAATCCTTATTTTAAAGAAAGATGTATGTTTATGTTACACTGTATTATTTCTATTCTCACCATCTTCAACTGTTTCTCAGTTTAGACATTTTTTGACAGTCCTAGCAGAACAATAGGACTCGAAACTGATGTACCATCATTTTACGATTTAGGCCAGTGGTTCTCACTTCTGCCAACATTGGTTCCCTTGCTTTGGTCATTATTAGGGATACATAATTTTTGTATGATAAATACAAAATTTGTCTTTTTGGATGAATAAATGCAAATATCTGATTTTTACTACTTTTCCTTGAAATCATGGTAATTTGATTTTTTTCGAAGCAAAAATAGACCTGCGTGAGTACATATGCTACTAAAGCTTGTTCAGTTGCTACTACGTTGTTCTCTCTTCATCACTACCTCCTCCAATCTTCTGTAGTCGCACTGTCTCGTGACCGTGAAAAAATAGTGGTCTCTGTTGGAAAGTTGTTTGACTATACTGTAAACTACAGTGTTGGGGAAAAAACTCATGGGCTAATCATGTGTGCATGCTTTTCATGCTTTGTAAGCATTACAGAGATATTTTTAACATTTGAACGCAAATTTTCAATAAAAAAATATTTAATTTTTATTTACCCTTTGCAACTTTACCCCAAGACAGTTTTTTATTTTTTTTTAAAGTGCTACAAGAATGTAGAACCAATGATCCATCTGGTCTTTCATTGAAGAGTTGCTGTAAGTCAGTCCAGAAAATTTTGCGAAATTAGAGAGAAGGTAGCAGATTTAAAAAAAAAAAATCAATTTCTATATTTTCTCGTCAAGTTCCTGGGCTTGACTTTGACTCTGAAAATCAAATTGGAATAACTGCAGCCCCTTATTTAAACTATCATCCCCTCACACATTGGGCTTTCCATCACGAAACCCATATAATAACTGTGATCGTGCAGCTGAAGATGGTTTGGAGTGGCCTTTCAGCTTTAAAGCTCAAATGTAAGTCAGTTTCCATTTTCAAAAAAAAGAAAAAATATCATCACTGTAAGCAGCAGAAATTACTATAGTCGATCATCGATCAAATCTCAATGTTTCATCAAAAAAAATTCATTCCATGAGTAAAAGAGCAAGTCCACAGAATTACGAATGTTAATTTAGTAACTTTGGAGATTTAACACTCATTATTCGGCAATGTTGCCAAATAACGAGTGCTGAATCATCGTGATGAATCTTCTGAAATTCTCTCCCATTTTGCAACTATTTCTTTCCGAGTATAAAGAAATTTAAAACTTATAGAAAATTTTTAGCCCATTTGAGGGGCTGCTGTTCCAAACAGCAAATAGTGCCCCCAATAAGCAAAAATCATCTTAAATAGACTAGTGTGAAAATTTTCATGACAGCTGCTCTTTCAAACAAGGTGTCAAAAACCTGAAACACCAAAAACAAAAAACAAGCTGATAAAAAGATGTTTGATAACAAAAAACAGTGCAGTTTTATTTTGAAAGGGGGCTGGGGGTGGGGGGTAACGAAAATATTCTGTAAGTTAATTTCGCTGCCCCACTTTATAGATATCTGCTCTGAATCCTATATTATGCTGCTCAAAAAACTGCTCAGAATCCTATATTTTGCTGCTCCGAAATTTACTTTGTCACTTCCCACTCCTGGATACTTTAACGACAATTTATAGTGCGCATACTTTTCTCTTTTAATCCATCAGCATATGATGAGAATATGGGACTAGTATATATTTACGGTAGGGCTTGACAATTAAAAAAATATATATATTTATGCACTAGCCAAATTGCTTAGTACTTTTACAAATATCCTTTTTTTTTGTTAAAAGACAAAATTTTGTGTCGTGCATAGATTTCAATTGAACAATTACATGAAGAAAATTTTAGTTGCCAATGCTGATTTTCTAGTCGTCATGGAAATCTGCCCTGGTTTATGGCAAGAAAATGTCTAACAATAAGATCAAATGAATAATTTAATATGCATGCTAGTAAGAATATAATAATTTTAGTGTTCTGTATTCACACAATACTGTATCCGAATCATGCATTTTTTCAAGAAAAGTGGAAAAAGCTGAATCACTGTATCTGCAGTTGTTTAAAAAAAAATTGGAATGTGTTGTAAAAACCATGGGTTTTCCTTGGGTGGGAAAAATATGTTTTTACCAAGACGGTAAAAACCATCAATGGTAAATACCATGCCAACCATGCCTATGTAGCTTAATGGTGGAGCATGCGCCTGGATAATGCAAGGTTGATGGTTCGTTCTTCACAGAGGAAAGTGACTTTTGTTTCCAATTATCTTTGCTTGGTAACCAGTCATCTGTGCTTCAAATTAGCCTTGTTGTCAAACTTGGAAAAAAAAAAATTGCATCGTTAGTTTAATTCGCTTTTGTGAATGCATTCAGAGCTTTTGAGTTGAAAAATACTTTTGCCAACAGTTGCAAAATTTTTGATTTGAAAATTGTTTTTGCCAATAAATGTAAAATTTCCGATTGCAAAATTTTATTTCATTTTTTGTGAAATTATTTGCGATGGGGCTATCGAACCATTGCTACAAAGTAATAACAAGACTAGTTTGTAGTTAAACTCGCGCATGCATGTTCAGATTTGTTTATCAACTTCCTTCCCCCTGACCACATGCTATCAAGCATGGAAAAATTTACTGTTATGCAATTCAGTAGTGTAATAATAATTGCTCTTTAATGAGCTTGCTTATTTCGAATACACACATGCTAGTCATTTGCTTATTGGTAGCATGCTGGAAAACAGCATGCCCATCACGTACCAGTAATTTTGATAAACACTTGAATTCTCGAACTTTCAACTAAGTACAGTACTTTCATATTTGGTCCCGTAATTGAACTATAAAAAATTGTATTATTAGTTTAGTTCATTTTTGGAAATGAATGCAAAATTTCTAATTTAGAATCTTTTTTTCGAAATTTATATATATATACAAATACAAATCCATTGATACTGTAAAATAGTATTTAAAAGAACCACAGAATAGGCCAAAGATGGGCACATCAATGTTGAGAGCTCAGAGTGATGCCTCAGAAGCTGGTATGCACACTTTTAGAATATCTGCTTTATGCTGATGTACCATTGTTGTATGCTTTACCTTGATAATTTTTTTTTCTTTAAGTCTCTTTCTTTTAAAGAGTAATTTTTTCCTCCCTGTGTAACCATTGAAAAATTCTGTTTCTTGTAAATATTTTTTATATTTACAACAAACAATATAAAAATATAATATAAAAATTAAATATTTTTTATATTTTGGGGCTGTTCAGAATTTTCCCATCAAAATCTAACTCAACTATTATAAAGATGAAAAAAATAGGTTCAAAATTTATGCACTTAGTTTGTGCATACATGCACAAACTAAGTGGATACATGCTCTATATGAGAAAGCGTGGGATCACAGAAATTGTTAGGCCTATATTGTGAACAAGAGGCAATTGTCCTTCCAATCCTCACGCCCTATGCCAATAATACAATTTTTTAATAATATCTCTGTATCTGTCTGTTCATATCTCTTGATTTTTATAAAACAAGTAAATTTTATGAATTTCAAAATGTTATGAAAACCTTTTCATTTTATTTCCAGATACCATCCGATATTTGTCTCTTCATGACAACAAATATATCAGATACTATGCTGCTCATACTAAAAAGTAAGTATTCAATCAATGTTACATGAGCTTGTTATTAAAAATGATCGAGATTCAAGTCTGTGATATCTATAAAATCTGTATTGGTGCCTAAAATTTTCTGTAGGCCTATGTAATTTCTAACTTGGAGTCCATGAATATTGCAAAATTTTTTAATTTCGTGGCAGTGTCTCTTTTAATGTAGGTAAAGGATATTAAGTCCTGGGAAAGTAAAAAAACCCTATCATTTTTAGGACTGTTTTTCAAGGAGATTAAAATCATCCTTGGCTCCAAAAAGATTTGGCTGGTGCCTAAAATTTTTTTCGATTTGTCAAGCTTTGTGCAAATCAATTAGATCTTATCTTTTTATTTTGGTAAATTTTTGGTATTCCCAATACTATAGCGGATCAGTGACTTAACCGGATACGTTGCAGATATTTTATTTCTGAGAGAGTTCGCAACATTATATAAAGTTCTTAAAAAGAGTGCAACCTCTCATAGCGGAAACTTTTTTGAAAAAATTTTAATAAACTTTTCTCAATGTAGGACTCCAATTATGTGAGTCTCAATTTAAAGTTTCGAGTTACCTGAGGTGAGGCAGGGCCCGATCTTGAATCCTGCGAACTACACAGCAGAAGACGCCAACTGAAGAAGGGGTGATTTTTTATCACCAAAATATTATTCGCTTACACTTGAAAAATGTTCACAACCGGCTCTGACCTGAGGTGCTTGGATTCATGGATTCATTTTAAAAATTAGGGGCAGTAAAAGTACATGCTGAACACCTAACATTAATGCAAACCGATTTACAGAATGCCACAGCATGCAACAATGCTGTACAGGTTGTGAAGGTAGAGACTTGATCAGCGGTTTAAAAAATAGGTGATATTGTCTCTGATAGAAGGGGATGGTAAAAGCTACAGGTGCAATAGAGGATCTTGAGTGTTTTCTTATGCCACGCAAATGAGGATGTAGACTAGACAGTGGTGAAAACAGTTGTATTGTTTTGTTACACACTGCACATGAGTGAGACAAAGGAGAGAAAGAGCCAACTCCGCAAGATGCACGGCTCAAACAGGTTTGTTTTCACTGCTGACCAATATTTGTTAATTGGTATTTTTTCTTCCTTTAGTCTTCAAAACCCTGCTAGTCATTTTATATATCCTCCTCCTTTGACTGTGCGGACATCTCTTCTTCCACCCTATGCGATTTTTTCTTCCTAGTCGAAATTCTCATACCTCTTCGTTCCAGTATGTGCGCAGCCTTAGGAACTTTCTAATTAAATTTTCTGGCACAGGATGTCCATTTAAAAAGTTGATTTTTTTATTTTAATAACTATACAACCCCTTGCAACATGAATGACAAAACTGAAATTTCTAACTTTGCACATTTATATTCTGTTCTGCAAGAATGACTTTAATATCTATCACCGTATTCTTTCTATACCATTTTGAAAATCATTGGTCGATTGTGGGACACTATGTATATACGTGTAAAAAAATCATAGCACTACATTTCAGATTATTATCTCATTATCACGGAGTGCTCCTATGCAACTAGACCATGCCAGGGTTGGTTTTTGTGTTGGAATGACCCTCTTCCATTCATAATTCCATTTTTTTTTTTTCTTTCTGAGAAGGAGGACATTGAGGAAAATAAGTTTCTCAAATAATAAGACAATTTAAATTTAAAATAATTAAGTCAAAATCACTCGCCCAGCACCTTAAACCTGTTTCTTGCAAGCACCATTGTGTTTCTCAACGCATATAAGAGTGCTGGGTGACAGAAGAAATTGAAAAATATTTCAAAGTATGTAATTTTCTGAATGTTGTAAACTGTAAATGCATTACAGCAGTTGTTCTCAAACTTTTATCATCCGCGGCTCCTTTATCCTATTCATGATTCATCTACAGCTCCCTTACCCTATTCAGGATTCATCTTTGTGGGTCCCCAGAAATAGTTTGGCAGATATTTTCCCCAAAGCATAAATATCCAGCTTGCTGCAATGATGCCCCTAACAAAGGTTGGCGATGCTACTGAGTGTCATGATGCATACTTTGAAACACCATCACAGTATTTCATGTGATATTGTGATATATTAATTTGGTCATTTTACTGTATTATTCAACAATATAAAAAACTTTTATGGGCAACTAACAAATTCATCAGATAATTACAACATGAAAGAACTTTATTCTTTTCTTTTTGGCATTATGAATGGAAAGTTTTGCCCTGAATTAAATTACAGATGTTATCTGTGTATTCAGTTCCATCTTCTGTTTTCTTTTATTAGAATAGGTTACAATCGCCCTGTATATAGTTCTAGTGAAAGTTGTTGGAAATTCTCATAGAAGCACCTGCAAAATGATTCAGTTATCTGAACCAAAAAATTTCATTTAAGTTTTAAGGAAGACAAATTTCATGACATAATTTTCTTTCAGGGTTGTTTCTCTGTGCATGTCACCAGTTGATGACACTTTCATGTCATGCTCATTAGACAAATCTATGAAGATATGGGATCTGCGGCTGTCTGCCTTTGCTGTAAGATTTATATTCAGACCTTGCTCTGAAATTTCATCATTTTATGACATCAATCTCTATTTTTTTAAGAAATTTGAAGAGTATGAGTAGGGTTATTGTATTTGCACACAGGCCAATTGGAAGATTCTATGCATTATGTGCATGTGCTCCTGTACCTAAAAGTCTTCAAAATATTTGCTTCATTTTATTAGCTGGCGAAATTGTCTGGGCATGTTATATTTATTGGTTCTGCTCTAATTTATAAAATAACTAACATCTTTAATTAGACTCAATTATTGTTCATGATCTATTTTTAAACCAACGCAAAAGACTCTCTTACATGGGATAAATTATTTTATTAGATAGAATAATAGATAATAATAGAGGAATAATAGATTACAAAATGGAAGCAGTTATAATAAAAATGTGTCTGGTTAGAAAATAATGAAATAGTAATGATTAATTGCATGCACGCACTTCTACCAAATTCTTCAGTGTCGAAAATCAAGGCCAAATATAATTGAGGATAGATTTTGTTGATTCTTTTGCAAAAAAGAGATGGGACAGAGTTTTTTCAACATTGGAATGGATTGAAGGTCTTCTAAGTTATTATATTAGATGAAAAATAACATGGGATGAATAGGGAAAAAATTGGGACTTTTTATATCCTACTTCGTTTACGAAAAATTCACTGACAACAATTCATCACCATGCAATTCACCACTAGGAAAATTCACAGACAACAGTTCATCACAAAGCTACAAAGTTCGTGAGCGAGCTACTCAGTCCATGAGTGAGTGGGCCAGTGGGTAAGTGAGCAAGATAGTGAGTGGGCCACTGGGTAAGTGAGCAAAAGAGTGAGTGGGCCAGTGGGTAAGTGAGCAAGAGAGTGAGTGAGCGGCTGGACAAGCAAGTGACAGTGAGTGAGTGAACAAGTGAGTTTGTAGGCAAATGAATGGGTGTGCGAGCTAGAGAGTCTGTTTTACGCTATTTTACTCTATTTTAAGTAGTTGATCGTTTTAGATTTTTCCCTAAGTTAGGAAAAATATTCTTTTTTTTTTCGAATTTTTCACTGAGTGTTAAAAACATCAATCAAACCAAAATTTAAAGGAATGTAAAAAAGTATTTTTTTTTTTTTCACAATTTAATGTTAAAAACTGAAGTAAACTAAAAAAAATTCATTGTTAAAGTACAGCACCTGTAGATGCTAAATAAAACTAAAAACGGTCAGTATAATTAAACAATAAAGTCAATGTTGGTTTTAACTAGAGCTGGGAATTGATTAAAATTTTTAATTGGTTAATCAAAAATTTTAATCAATTAATCAACTGATTTATTGAATTTTAATCTAATATTTTTTGTAACCATATGATAATTGATGTTTTTTTTCCATGTGTTTTGCTCATGTGCACTGGAGGGCATTAAATTTGTTGTGTCACAGTCACAATCATTCTCATTAAATTAACTGGCTAGTTTCTTGATGACAAATTGTCTTTGTGATCGATTTTCTGAATATCCTGAAATGTTGTTATACAAAAAATTCTATTTGATTTTAATTTTTTCCTTTTTCTGTTCTGGGAATAATAGATTACAAAATGGAAGCAGTTATAATAAAAATGTGTCTGGTTAGAAAATAATGAAATAGTAATGATTAATTGCATGCACGCACTTCTACCAAATTCTTCAGTGTCGAAAATCCAGGCCAAATATAATTGAGGATAGATTTTGTTGATTCTTTTGCAAAAAAGAGATGGGACAAAGTTTTTTCAACATTGGAATGGATTGAAGGTCTTCTAAGTTATTATATTAGATGAAAAATAACATGGGATGAATAGGGAAAAAATTGGGACTTTTTATATCCTACTTCGTTTACGAAAAATTCACTGACAACAATTCATCACCATGCAATTCACCACTAGGAAAATTCACAGACAACAGTTCATCACAAAGCTACAAAGTTCGTGAGCGAGCTACTCAGTCCATGAGTGAGTGGGCCAGTGGGTAAGTGAGCAAGATAGTGAGTGGGCCAGTGGGTAAGTGAGCAAAAGAGTGAGTGGGCCAGTGGGTAAGTGAGCAAGAGAGTGAGTGAGCGGCTGGACAAGCAAGTGACAGTGAGTGAGTGAACAAGTGAGTTTGTAGGCAAATGAATGGGTGTGCGAGCTAGAGAGTCTGTGAGTGGGTGAGTGAATGATCGAGTGGACAAGTGGGTGAGCAAGCGAATGAATGGATGAGTGGGTGAATGAGCTACTGATGATCAGCTACTACATGAGCAGGAGAGTGGATGAGTGAGGAGTGATTGAGAAAGTTACTCAGTCCAAGGGAAATAACGAGTAAGAAAGCCAGTGGGCAAGTGAGCGAATGAACGGGCAAATGAGTGGGCAAGTGGTTAGGCAAGCAGAGCAAGTGGACTGCTACTATTGAGTCTGTGAGTGAATAGGTTGAGGGTAAGCGAGTAGGTGAGCAGGCTACTGAGTCCATAAGCAAGTGAAATAGTGAGGGAATGAGTGAGCAAGGAACCCTTTAATTATAAATATGTAAGTAATGAAAATTATGTCAAATTATTAAGTACTGTATGTTTCGAGTTCATCGGAAATTATATCTTCTCTAACATTACCCAAAAAGGGGTGTTATTTTTTTTATTTCGGTTTTTGAAGCTCTAGTTTCATGAGCCAGTTTTCAAAAATGTTTTTGTCACCCAAGAGATTGTATGTGCAAGAATTGGTTCAGGGTTTAAGCTACGGTCGAATTTTTCGCAAAATGCGAAAGAAAATCGTAGAATGAGAAAAAAATAGTAGCCACTTCTGCAAAAATGTGTACAGGAGGTACGCAACGAGTAGATATCCAACCATCAAACATTACACTAGCATTGTAGCATTTTGCTAAAGCTTTTCCCCCCATTTTCGCTTTTTTACAAAGGGAACTTTTTATCCAGCTTAAACCCTGAATTGGATGTTTAAAGTTTAAAACGAGATAACTTCACACAGTTTTTTTGAACTCAAGCATGGCTTTAAACAATAATTTCTTTTGGTAATTAAAGCACCATAAAAAAATGAGAGAATTTTTATTATTTATTAGTAATTCACCAATATTATAATGTAAAAAATATATAGATTCATCCCGAGTCCCCAAGGCTGTTACACTATCAGCCTTCTGATGTAAGCACGGCATATAGTCAGGGCCATTGCCGTCTTAACGCATGGGCCCACCAGGGCATGGCATGGGGATCTCAAGTGCAGAATAGGCCTCGTGACAATGAGATCTAGTCAAAAATTTCAACATTCAGAATTTAAATTGGTTAGCAGGTGTTTCCAATCAACTGGGGTCCAAATAACCATAAAACCCCTTTGCCCAGGATAGGGTCAGAACTGGAGAAGTAGGGGAAACTGCCCTGGGCGGAAAAATTTAGGGGGGGGGGAGCAGTTCTATTTGATAACAAAAAACATGTTATAAAATTAGACAGAAAATGCAAATAGTTGCTTATACATTGAAATCAAAATTTTAAAATTTATTTGATCGCAATTTATTACCCTTATCGGAGCCACAACGCCCCTCGTTGGGAGAAATGTAAATCCGGACAGAAAGTGTGAAGTGTGGCTTATACGGTAAAATTAAATTTAATAATTTTTTTATTTGATCTCAATTTATCATCTTGATCTGCGCCCCACAACACCCCTTGCCGCAAGAAATGCAAATCTCGACAGAAATTGCACAGTGCTGTGTATACGGCAAGGTTTAAGCTTTGGTGGCATTTTGTAAAAGATGCAAAAAGAACATAGAATGCAAAAAGAACATAGAATGCAAAAGAAGTAGAAGCCAATTTTTCACAAAAATGTGTACAGGAGGTACGAAACAAGTAGAAATCCAACCATCAATCATTAGCATTGCAGCATTTTGCTAAGGCTTTTCCTCCCATTTTCACTTTTTTGCTAAAGGAATTTTTTTATCCAGCTTAAACCCTGGTATACGGTGAAACTAAAATTTTCGATTTGACCCTGTTGGGAATATGACCCAAACATATGTCCTACTACTAATGATGAAAAAAAAAAATTTATATAATAAATCTAATATAAAGATAAGTTTAATTTTGTCCATCAGCAAAACTGGTAAAAGATAACCTCGGCTTCTTATTGCTTAAAGTCATGCTTGAGTTCAAAAACTGTGTGAAGTTATCTTGTTTTAAGCTTTAAACATTTTTCCAATTCTTACACATAAAACCTCTTGTGTGACAAAAAACATTTTTGAAAACTGGCTCATGAAACTAGAGCTTCAAAAAACTAAATAAAAAAATAGCACTCCTTTTTGGGCAATGTTAGAGGAGATATAATTTTTGACAAATTTTTCATTACATGTTTAATTGGCAACTTTCATTCAAAACATACAGTACTTAATTAATAATTATCTACATAGTTTTCATTACTTACATATTCATAATTAAAGAGTTGCTTGCTCCCCCACTCACCTGCTCAAGGGCTCAGTAGCTCACTTGCCCATTCACTGACTCGTTCACTCGCTTACTGTGCCATCTGCTCACAGACTCAGTAGCTCACCCGCTCACGGACTTAGTAGCCTGCTCTACCATGCATTCGCCTGCCCTCCAAATCACTCTTGCTCTCTCACCCACTCACCATCTCATGGACTCTGTAGCTTGCTTGCCCACTCACCTGCCCACAGTCCCAGTAGTTCACCCACCAACTTGCCCATTCCACTCACTTTCGCTCAACCATTTGCCCACACCCACTCGTGGACTCAGTAGCTTACTCGCCCGCCTACTTGCCCAGTCACTCACTCGCTCACAGGCTTGGCAGCTACATGATGAACTGTTGATGGTGAATTGTTGGTTGTGAATTTTCCATCAATGAATTGCTGGTCTGTGAATTTTTCTGGTGGTGATTGTTGTCTGTGAATTTTCCAGACACAATCTTACCAGTCATCATATTTCAAGAATGACAAGTTTATGAAGCCAACCCAGTTTTGAGCATATGCATGATGATGTGGCTACTTAACTAAAAAGTAGACAGAATTCTGTTCTACTTGTCAGTCTTACCACCAACTGGGACCGTTAACTGTGAGTGACTAACTTAACCCTTTAATTGGCAAAAATTTAAATATCCTGAGGAAAACAATTTTGGGGAGTTATATTAAGCAAGTCAGGTTCCTGAATGCTATTACATGACGAAAAAAAAATTTCAATATTAAAAAAGGGGGATGTTGTACTTCGGGGGACATACTGTATTTATGATTTGAATAGCTTAAAATGCCATTTATTTTTTGCCAACTCACTTCCTTAGCATTGTTGAAGAATGCACAACGATATGTCTCCTCCACATGATGGGGTATTTCCTTCCAAAATGCAAGGGTTAAAAAATTTTCTTGCTTTGCTTGTCAAGAAATAGGGGATGTGTGTACCTTTGACCTATTCTGTAGTAATTATAGGAACTTCTCATGAATGGCTCACAAGTAAAAATGAATTGTTGAATGAAAAATGAAAAATTGAATGTTTAGGAGTTGCTTAGAAGCAACAATGACAAAAAAGAGCTCAAAATACAAAATGTGTTTACTTGAAAAATATAAGAAACTCGTTACTTTTGACAGAAACATTGCCAAATAAAGGGTTAACTATGACTAACTTACCACTAATGTTACAAACGCTCTGTTTACATGTTTGAACTCGGTTAAAATTGAGTTAATTCGGAAGTTATTGTGAACTTACTATATTTATAATTCTAGAAAAGTTTCTGGATCGATTTCTATCATTCTGTGTAATCCCTTAAAAACAAATTAATAAAAGCCTGCTTGGAAATTGTGTATTATATTGCTTATTATTAGAGCCCGGATTATATGCACTAAAAAAGTAATAAAATGTGCACTTAAAATACCAAAATGTGCACTTAAAATGCCAAATATGCACTTAAAATGCCAAATATGCGCTGAAAATTCCAAAATATGCATTAAATACCTCGGAATATACACTAAAAATCTTGAAAAATCGAAAATTTCAAAATATGTGCAAAAAATAAGAAAATATGCATTAATAAAATCACCATCTACAAAAAAAAAAAATGTATTTTTAAAATGCATCATTTTTTTTTCCGTGCATATGTATTTCATTTACAAAAAAAAATCCCCTTCTATGTGTGTGTGTGTGTGTATTTACTGCATATATGCAAATAACTTCTACATATTTTTTATTCGGGCATTTTTTACTTTCAGCTTGTTTTAGCTGCTCAATAACAAAAAAACCAGTAACAAAATAATTTCGACAGTAGTTCTGTAAATTAAAAAAACTGTCAAATTGTAACACTTTGACATATCTCTAGAGATAGTATTACTATAAAACGGTTAATATTCGTAAAATACTTTATAAATAAGTATTAATTCACTAAATTTCACCTATGAGAAAAAAAGTTGATGTTATGAAAAGATTATGAATAATATTTATTTGAAAAATTATAAAAAAAAAATTGAGTGAGCTTAAACAAACCTTCAAAAATATACACTTATACTGAAAATTCTTTTGATTTTATGCATTTATATGCATTAATGCTAAAAAAGGCCAAAATATGAAAATGTATATGCACATATACATTTGCATATAATCCGGGCTCTACTTATGAATCAAATTTCATTAAAACTTTTGTGCTTTTTCGCACTGTGACGTATTATTGAATATCAGGGGGACGATAGAATCAGGCTTCTATCTCCCCCTTGACCATTTCATCACCTATCGCCGGGCAATATTGCCCACTTCGGGAAACACTGGTTTAGAGCATAACCTAAGCATTTTACTAATTGAAAATATGTTCTCCAGCAGCTGAGAAAAATTAAAATGTAAAACAAAGAAGCAAAATATTATGATTTTGCTTCTTTTTTTTCCAAATTAAAATTTTATATATACAGTCGGCTTGGTTCGATACTTGTGGGCACGGGGCTGAGGGGACCACTGCTATAAATCTTTGCTAACTTTTTCTGACAAAACCCTGCCGCTTTTGAGGTAACAGAAGTAAGTTGTATCAGATCAGTTTGAGTTCGGTTCAATTCTGATGAAATAGATGTTTCAGCAGACCATTCCTTTACAGAGCAGTAATTTTTTTTTCGCCTTTTCCGTTATAATATTACAATAAATTAAAATAACTTTTTTGTAGCAACCATGTACCCACAAAAAAAACACAGCATTTTCGGTATGAGAAACGCATGGATCCCGTAGGCGATACAAAGGTGCAGGTAGCTACGGCCACGGTTGCTCGAATTTCAGAATCCTTTTTCTTGATATATCTCACCGTAGATTAGTTGATTCCGTAATGGTGGGCCACAGCAGCAGTTGACTTACTTTCGCCAAGCATAGTCAATAAATCCCATTTTTCTTGTAAAGTTTTCACTTTTTTTTGTCTTTTCGAAGCATTATCAGTAGCACTCGAAAAATGAGCCATCCTAAATACGCACAACTCAAATTTCGTAAGCAAAACACGTGAATGAATTGCTGAGTGTTACCCAAAAAGAGAAGAAGAAAAAAAAAATGAATACGCAGGAGACGGGGGGCAACTGTATATCTTTTTTATGCTTTGATTTCTGTTTCTTTTTTTTAAGCATGGAATGTGGATGCAGCATAAACTTATGATTAAAATTTACATAGAAAGTGTCTGTGCGATGCTGCATGGGTTTAAGATCATGTATTTATGTATCCAAAAAGTGTATTTGATTCTCTGCTTACTTCATTTTATTCAAATAGGGTACATTGAGTGTTCCTGGAAGTCGACCAGTGGTGAACTTTGATCCTGAGGGTCTAATATTTGCCTTGGGTGTCAACTCTGAGCAAATAAAACTTTATGACTTGAAGTCATATGAAAAAGTAAGATTCTGTATGTAATTTTCATGAGTGGTTTTATATATATTAAATGAAGATTTGAATAATACCAATTTCCATATTATGGAGAATACTTCAGAGTAATGTTGCTACAAATTTCATGCAAACTTTTCAATTAATCTGTTTTGAACTGCTCTGGCTAGCTCTTCGGCCGTTAGTCAAAACACATATTTTTATCAACTATTAAAATCAGTTTTTGAATTGGGCATTTGAATTATATTTTCTCCAGATTATAAAAAAAAAAAATTTTTAACAAAACAAGAGCTCTATAATTGAATTGGTAGAAGAACACAGTTGGGGGAAACAGCTGTATCTAAGGACATTTCATTTTAAAATTTGAAAACAGTTGGGAATGTAGGATAGGGGTTCCTAACGTATGTAAACCAATTCAATTATACTGTACATTTGACACAGCTGTGATAGGCAGTTGCTCACGAAAAGCCAGCTCATGGAAGACTCGAGGTAAATTAATATGTTTTACTTTTTTTTTCTCAAAAAGATCAAAGTAAAAAAATTTGCATATCATCTTTATTTTTCATTTTTTTGCCCTCTAATTTTTTTTATGATTGTCATGTCCATAGTTTATTATCGAGGCTTTGATTATTTCTGATTTTAAAGGAATCAAAATCTTAACCTACCTGTTGCTATCTCCCCTGTAGAAAAAAAAATAGACTTGTGTTGTATTTTCAGACATAATTGTTTGTATCCGCTGGTGCATCTGCCATTTTTTTAAATTTTATTTTTACTATTAATTCTTCATTATTTTTGGTTTTTCTTCAAATTTCCCTTCAAAATGGGTTTTTTTCATTTTTGGTTTTCTGTAAAAACCATGTAATATGATTGTGAAGTTATAAAGAAGTTATTGGTCCCCTGAAAGATTTTTCAAATTAGGTTTTTTTTTTTTTTTTTTTGATATGAAATTGGTCGGTGACTATGCTTGTGAATGTTAGAGGAAAAAAATGATTAAACATTTTGCGACATTATGTCTGTAGGTAAATCTGGGTGTGTCCATAGGCACATTAGGTTGTTGTACCCAAGGACAAAAATTACGTCTCCAAATTTAGAGTTTTTAAAAATTGAGTATTCAAAATTTTAGATTTTAAAAATATGAATTTATTCACAAAAATTAGAGTATAGTTTCTCAAACTTTTTGTTCCACTGCTCCTTTCATCAGAAATTTTTTTCTGGTCACCTCCCAACTCAAGTGAACCCATAAGATCCTGTGTTAAATTTCATAGCTTCTATTGCACCCCCCCCCCCCAGACCATTCAATTACCCTCCGGGGGGAAGGGGGGGGGCGATATTGCCCACTTTCAGAAACACCGGTTTAGAGCATAACCTGAGTATTTTACTAAGTGAAAATATGTTCTCCAGCAGCTGAGAAAAATTAAAATTTTTTCTGTAGGTATAGTAGTCTCCCCTACTAGTCAAAAATTTTCAATTCATGATAATTAAGTTTTAAGTTTCAAAACTGCAGGGCTCCCACTTGTCATACTTTTTGGTAAAATGTCCTACTTTTCCACCAAAACCTATTAACAAAATTTGTATAATTGATTTTAAATGAGTGAATCATTAATATAATGCCAAATAATACAAATGTAGTAGATTGCAATTAACGATTCTGCCAAAGCAGAAATTTTGTCGTTTTTAAAGTTATTTGGGGAGGAGGTGTACGCAGGGCCGTCTTAAGTGCATCATGGGTCCCTGAGCCAATTGGTTTTCCTGAGGCCCTGCCTCGAAAATTTCAATTAGTTCTCACTTTAGTGAGGCCCCCGGGCAGTGTCCGGCCCATGCATTAAGACCACACTGGGTGTATGTGCACGATTTGGTGGGTTATTAACTTCCCATTTCCTTAGTTTGAGCGTTCAAAAAGTATTGATTAAAAACTTCTGCCTGGTTGAAAATAAATAATTTTGTATTTACTAATTCATGGTTTTGGACAGTAACATTCATCATTCAAAATTATGGTGCCCTTTTTGTGTATAGGTGAAACAACAGTTTGCATAACAAAGCCATTGGGTACATAGACCTATTCTAGGTTTTGTGACTTTGATGATACCTAATAGCATTCAATGGTCTTCTGCATTTTTAGGGCATGCAGAGACATAAACAATATTTACAATGCGCAGCAAAGAGCTAGAAATGAAAGTGCTTCATTTGTCAAAAACTATTACACTGGTGTTGAGTGCTAAAATTTAAACAAACTCCCTTTTAAAAAGGAGGATAGACAATGCAGTAAAACCATCTGGTCCACCTTGACTTATTTATATCGGACATGGGGTAATTTGCACATTTTGCACTGTGCTTCTGAAAGTAATCTAGCAAGAGCATTGTTCTTAAAAAACTTGCATCTCTTCATAATTTGCTGTGTGCGTTGTCATAGAGAGTTGACAGAATGGACTGCAGAGGACTCTAAAAATAGAATGTATAAGTACTTGTAATATATATTGTGAGAAGAGGAAAAGAATTATGTGTGGTTGCTAATAGTCGATTTTGGCCAAAAAATATTTTTGTAACCAAGTCATTTCCATTTCTGTCATTTTCCTTTGGCTCAAGTCAATCTTACAGGATACTGAAATACTGCTTTTTTAAGGGATTTTTTTTTTAATTATGCTATGATTATGTTGTCTAGGGGGGGGGGGGGTTACCCTTCCCGTTCTACTCTTTCTAATTTTTTGAGTGGGAGCCCTAAAACTGGTACTCTTCTTTTACTAATTCAAAAAATTAAAGCATGTCTGGAACCAATAGAGGGAGGCTGGTGTAGTGTTGCTCTTACACTCACTGTATAGATCTACATTTATCAAACCGATTCATTGAAGAAGAAAAAAAGCGGGATTTTTTTGGAATTGTACAGTTCTTCTAACTTTTACATTGCTAATACTTACCTTAAGCAGCCTAAAAGAAGAATGTACACGTGAACGTCACCAAGTGGCATGTACAAGAACCAAATTGATTACGTAATTGGCAGCAAAAGATTGAAAAGCTCTGTGACAACATGCAAGACTTTGCCAAGTGCTGAATGTGCGTCTGATCATCAGTTACTCATTTCAGAGATGAGACTTGAAATGAAGAAAATAAATAAAAGAAAATCAGTTTCCGAGCTCCGAAAATATACATATAAATTAAGTATTTTATCAGTAGATAAAGCGAAAACAACAGCACTGGAAGCTGCAAGACTGTGGGAACGGTAATTATGTTCAAATAATATAATAATATGATAATTAAAAAGTGATGAAAATAAATGAATAAAGTATAGCTACGTAACAAAGAAAAAGAATCGAAGTCGCCATCTATGAAAATAATTTTAATTTAAGAACTGAGTACATACGATTTTTTCATTGGGGAAAACAATCAGAGATGGATGGATCACGATGTAGGAAGTGTAACGATAAAGTGATAGACGTGAACAAATTTTTCTTGTGTACTGTGTGTAAACAATATGTACACCCCGTTTGTGCTGGATACAACGAATCTGCATTTAGAAGGATGGCAAAAGATAAAAGAAGCAAATTCACATGTAAAATCTGTGAAAATAAACAAGATGAAGGAGCCACAGTGGTGAATGATAAACAGCAAGACAATTTTGACAGGATAGAAAAAATCATATGTGATTTCAAACTGGAAGTAAAGGAAACTATCCAACAAGTCACAGAAAAAATTATACATAAACAAGAAGCAATTGAAAATGAAATGAAGGAGATTATAAAGTCTATAGAATGCAACTCAAAATGCATGGAAGATTTTTCAAAGCAGGTAGAAAACTTGAAAGAAATGGTTCCACAAATGGGCAGAGAAAATCAAGAACTCAAGATGGAAAATAAAAACATGAAGGCAGAAATAGGAAATTTGAAATATCACATGAATGAGTTAGAAACCAAAATGAGACGAAATAACATTGAGATAAATCGAATACCAGAAAGCCCAAATGGGAACATACAAGAAATAATTCAAGCAGTAAAAACACAACTAGAAATACCTGAAAAAACTAAAATTGAAAGTGCCCACAGAGTCCCAACAAGAAATGACAATATACCCAAACCAATCACAGTAAGATTTAGTAGTGAAACATCAAAAAACATCTGGATACAAAAGGCTAAGTGACAGAATACCCTTACAGCAGATAAAATAAACCCAAACTTTCAAGATGTCCGAATATACGTGAACGAACATCTAACCATTGAAAACAAGAAATTATTTCACTTGGCTAGACAAACGAAAAATAAACTGGATTTCAAGTTCGCGTGGGTGAAGGAAGGGAAAATATTTCTCCGGAGGGATGAAACTTCAAGAGTAATCCGGATAACAAACCAAGAACATTTGCAAAAGTTAGAATCAAGCCTTAGTACAAATGAACACAGAGAACTTTCTCGAGATGCAGGATCAACGACCTCTGGAGGACATTAGTGAAGCAAAAAAGTTTATGAACTGCCCCAGTAAACCAAACTCAACTTTGATGTTTCTTACATTGAATATCCAAAGTATTAGAGCAAATTTTGACAGTTTGGTGGTATTTCTTAGAACTTTAAATGAATTAATAGATATCATATGCCTAAGTGAAATATGGATTGAAATTGAAGAATTATTTAATTACTATATTGACAATCTTGAAGGAATAATAGATTACTATTGCTATATAAGCAGTAGAATATAAAATAGAGCCGGGGAGAGTAATAATGTATATAAATAAAAATATATCAAATCAATACAAAAGAAAAATGTTAAATTTTTAACTGCTGAAGAATTATGTATATTCCTCCCTGATTATGACATTGATTTATTACTCTTATACCGTTCGCATTCTTTTTCCATCTCGCAATTTAATTATGAATTAGAACAAAATTTACAGAAATTGAAGCAAAATACTTTAATAGTGGGTGATATTAATATAAATTTACATGGGGATGATAACGAAACTTCTCAATATCTTAACATAATGGCAATAAATGGACTAGTCCCCCTTCACAAAAATATAACAAGAGAAACGATAATAATAAAACATGTTTAGACCATGTATTCTATAGATCAAAAATAAATTCAATAGAAAAATTCAAAGTGTATAAAACTCAGATAACAGATCATTATCCAGTATTAGGATACATAAACTTTATACAAAAGAAAATAGAAGAAAATGAAAAAAAAAACACATATAAAAATAATAAATTATGATAAATTTGAAAAATTCATTGTAAATATAAATTTTGTTAGTTTGCTAGAAGAAAGATGCATACAAAATAAATACAAACGATTCGTGGATATCACACAATCAAACTCTAATCTATGGACGAAACAAGTCAAGATGAAACCCAAAAGAAGTTAAAAAAAACTGGATGACAAAAGAAATAATAAATATAATAAATATTAAGGAAAAATTGTACAAAAAATACAAAAAGTACCCAAATATTATTTCATACAAGCAAGAGTACAAGGAATACAATAAGGAACTGAAAAAGTACATTAGAAAAATAAAACAGGAATGTATCAGAGATACTTTTACAAAATGCGAGAATAACAAAAAAATGCAATGGAAATGTATAAATCAGAATATACTGAATAAAAGTGCAAAGCAAAATATAATCCCTATCTCCGATAACCATAACGACTTAGCTAAGAATTTAACGAAGATTTTGTTACAAGATACTTGGAAGAAATAGAATTAAACACAGTCTGTAATTGTGAAGATGACCAAACAATGACTAATTCTAACAATTCTATGTACTTCAAAATTAACGATTATGACATTGATAAGATTATGTCAGAATTGAAGATTAATAAAGCAAGTGCATATGTCCAAATAACCCCTAAGATGATGAAAATAATTGCCCATTATCACATGGATGTAATAAAAAACCTAATTAACTCATCTATAATGGAAGGAGTCTTTTATAGTTATTTAAAGTATGGCCTAGTACACCCCATTTATAAATCATCCCCATTTATAATCATTTTATCAGACAAATAACTTACTAAACTATAGACCCATATCAATTCTTCCAATATTTTCAAAAGTAATAGAAAAGTGCATAAAAAAACAGCTCTCAGATTTTCTTAATTATCAGCATTATTTAGCTCCTAACCAATATGGGTTTTAGAAAAGTAAGAATACAGAAATGGCCATCTTAGAGCTGTGCAATTACTTAAATACCGGGTTCAACTGCAATAAATTTTCTATAACGATATTTCTAGATTTAAAAAGAGCTTTTGACTATGTAGATTTAGAGATACTCACAGGAAAATTGTCATGGGCTGGTACATGTAGAAACATATTGAGCTGGTTTAAAACATACTACTCTAATAGGAAACAAGCAGTTAAAATAGGTGAACAAATGAGTACATTCTTAGAAGTAAAAAAAGGTGTCCCCCAGGGATCTGTTCTTGGCCCGATATTGTTTCTCATTTACATAAATGATATATTCAAACCCAACATAAATGGTAAATTAATCTCATTCGCAGATACAGTACAGTATGTTGAAGACACTGAAATTACAAATTTGATAAAAAAAAGTTGAAGAGGACCTATTCAAAATCAGTACCTGGATCAAGAAAAATAAACTAAAACTAAACATACAGAAAACTAAATACATATGCTTAAAAACAAGAAACATAAATAGTTTGGCAAATTTAAGTATAAAAATTCATGATCATTGTCCGTGTCAACATATTTTACAATGTAACTGTCAAGAAATTGAAAGAGTACATGAATACAACTACCTGGGAATAATAATACAAGATGATTTAAAATGTAAATCACAGTGTGAAAAAATAATAAAAAAAATTAAGAATATATGCAGCAATTTTATATAGACTAAGAGACACAATAGACAATAACTTTCTAAAAGATTTATTTTATGCTTGGATATATTCAATAGTAACATATGGAATCACTGCTTGGGGAGGTGCATATCAAACAGATATAAAAAAACTAGATAATATATATAACAAGATAAGATCCCAAATAACAAGCGCCACAATAAACACCAACAAAACAGAATGTCATAAGCTAACTATAAGACAAAACTGTGTTTATAGACTAATAAAATTTTAATTTTTAAAAATAATTGGTTAGAAATGAAACAAAATAGAATGGCATATAGATTAAATAACATATATAAAGTGCCGAAAACAAATAAAACGTTATTTCAAAAGAGTTATAGATACACTGCTCCAAAAATAATGAATCTATACCATACAATCAATCATACAAATGATGACATAAGATCTAATAACAATATATTCATGTTTTCTATGAATACCAGTCTAGAATCTATATTACAACAATATAATACAACTACATGATACAATCCATCTGTATGTAAAATTTCTTTGTTACATAAATACAAGAAAAAATGCTTTATATTGTACAATCATAAACCGACCTAATCCATAATAGGCTGTTGCTAAGAAAAATAAACCACGGAGAAACCCTTGTAGACCTACTGGAAGGACAGGTATGTCCCTTGAGGTCAAAAGTGTATTGAATGTGTTTATGTATATGCTTGTATATATGTTTGTATGTTAAAAAAAAAAAAAAGTGCCAGCTAGGTACAGGTTTCTTTACTTACTGAGCCTAGGGTGGCCACCGATAGATGGAGCCTTCATTTCCCACCCAACTCCTCTGGTTGGAAATTGCCGTATGGCGATATGTGACCGAAGTTGGTGTGCTGTAAAGTAGTAGCTAGGTACAAGTTAGATAATGTACCAGAGGAATATAGAATTTCAACAAGAAACCATTTTAATGAGCGGGATCTAGTAGATAGAGAATCATAAGAACTCTGGTCTGATATTAAAAATATACTAAAGGAAAAAGCAAAGAGAAATATTCCATTAATTAAATAGAAAAGAACACCCTGGCTGTCAGAAAAGGCTCTTGAAATCGCCAAAAGAAGAATAGCTAAGGCTGCTGGAAAAGTAAATGAAACCAAGGAATTTTTTTTTAATGCACAATTTCAAAGACATGCAAGGAAAATTCAAAATGCGGACAAATTAAAGATGACAATAGACTAGGGAGAACAAGAGACCTCTACAGGAGGATTAATGAAATCATGGCAATTCTTTTCGGTGTCATAAAAGAATGGAAATGTCTTGAACTCTGAAAAAGGCATTATAAACAAATGAAAAGAATACACAGAAATCTTTATAAGAAATCAGATGGAAAGATAATAAATAGCAATATAGAAATAAATCATGAACCACCAGTTACAAAGGACGAAGTCAGATGGGCAACAAATCAACTAAAGAATTGCAAAGCTCCAGGTATTGACGATATTCCAGCAGAGCTTCTGAAAAAGGTAGATGAAAATATTATTGATGCACTAACATCAGTATGTCAACAAATCTGGGAGAAAATAGAGTGGCCCAAAGACTGGAAAAGATCTATATTCACACCCATTCACAAAAAAAAGTAATCTTAGAGAATGCTCCAATTACAGAACAATCTCTCTATTACCACATGCCAGCAAATTCTACTAAAAAGTGATCAGAAAAGACTCAAAACCATTATAGAAATAGAATTAGCAAAGAGTAGAGCAAGCAGGTTTCAGAAAAAATAGGGGAATTAGGGACCAAATTGCCAGTATAAAATGGATAATGGAGTTCATTATCCATTATCCATAATGGAGTTCATTATGATGTTAATAGAGTTTCATTGATTATACAAAGGCCTTTGACTGTGTTGATCATGATAAGCTTAGGGATATTCTTGGAACAATGGGAGTGCCTAATCACCTTGTCTGCTTGATCAGAAATCTATATATTTACCAAGAGGCAAGTGTAAGAACAAACTATGGCTTAACTGAATGGTTTAGAATTGAAAAAACAGTTTGGCAAGGATGCATTCTTTCCCCAAGCTTATTTACTCTATGGAGAATATACACTGGTGAAATAAATTAAGAGAATTTGCATATTTTATCGAATTTCATGAAAAGAACTGAACTGAATGTAAAACCACTGCTTCTAGACAACAATGCAAATCTTGTACGTCAAATACGTAAGCGTACACATGTGTGTAGGCGGAGCCAGTAGATAAACAGGCTTTATAAGCGCGTGTAAATTAAGATGCATTTCGTTCGCTAGCACACCTCGGCGAATTTCTTGGTGTTATTTTGCAGCAATTGGTTAATTTCAAATTGTAACAGTAAAAATTAGTAACCACCAACGTTTAGATGTTGAGATGAGGTGGCGAATTGTGGGGAGACTAGAAGCAGGTCAATCTCAAGTCCAGATTTGTAGAGAGTTCAATTTAACGCCCAGCGTCTTGTGTAAATTATGGAAACAGTTCCAGGATACCGGATCCATCGAGAGAAAGCCTGGGCAAGGTCGTCCAAGAGCCATGACGGCCAGTGAAGATCACCATTTTTCGATTATAGCGAGGTGTAACAGGAGTGCTACAGCTTCTCAGCTCTCTAGTGACTTGTATGCAACCACAGGAACCCGTGTATCAAGGGTGACTGTTTCCAAAAGACTTCACGAGAGAGGGTTGTTTGCAAGAAGACCTGATGTTTGCGTCCCGCTCACTTCTACGGACAGGAAAATCCATTTATCATGGTGCAGAGAGCATAGAGATTGGCGTATGGATCAATGGGCGGCCGTTCTCTTCACTGATGAGTCCCGGTTCAGCCTAAGCACCGATTCTTGCCGTACATTCATATGGAGAGAACCAGGGAT
Source organism: Pholcus phalangioides (assembly GCF_987345545.1). Classification (NCBI taxonomy): domain Eukaryota; kingdom Metazoa; phylum Arthropoda; class Arachnida; order Araneae; family Pholcidae; genus Pholcus; species Pholcus phalangioides. Next base: position 2,943,081 of record NW_028301608.1, on the reverse strand, counting down.
CCGCTACCTACCCTCCAATGTCCGTGAAATTGACCATTATGGCGGAGAAGGTTTAATGGTCTGGGCAGGCATCATGTTGGATGGCCGCACACCTCTCCATGTCTTTGAAAGAGGCACTGTGACTGGTGTGAGGTATAGGGATGAGGTCTTGGAGCCCTATGTTCGCCTTTTCAGGGGTGCAGTTGGCCCTGAGTTCATTTTAATGGGCGATAATGCGAGACTACATAGAGCTCTTCTGCTCGACAATTTTCTAGAGAGAGGGTATTTGCCAGATGGATTGGCCAGCCAGATCTCCAGACCTTAACCCTATAGAACATGTCTGGGACGCTCTGGGGAGGGCATTTGCAACTCGCACCCCCCCCCCCTCTGGGAACCATCCAGGGAATGAAAACAGCGTTGCTGAACGAGTGGGACCAATTGCCACAGGAAATGATAAACTGCCTTATTTCAAGTATGAAATCACGCTACGAGACCTGTATATCTGTAAGAGGGGACCATACCCGCTATTAACCCATTTTTTTGTTTATTCTGCAACCGCTGTTTCACACCTTCAGACTCCAACGAGTGTTACGCACGATCGTGCGTGTGTATTACAATTATTGAATGGTTATTTGTTTTGTATTGCATCAATGTACAGGGTGATTATAAAAAAACTATCCCGACATATGGGCCCCTAACTATCATACCATTCACAGAAGCTGAATGAAATTTTGGCATAAGGTATTTTGATGTATGCGCTCAAGAATGATATGGAAAGCAACAGTGTCACTCTAAGAGTTACTGTTACAGTGAGAAAATTTCGAAAATATCAAATGACAACACCAAGTTTTTTGAGTTGGAATGTGATCGCCATTGTGAAAAACCCTAAAAAGCGTTCGAACCGGAACTATAGCATGAAAATCACTGGCGGTAGATAGGCTAAAAGTGAGGACAACCAATAAGAACAGAGAAGCAGCATAAAATAAAGCATTTTATTGTGTTTCACAAATTTTCCACATGACCAATCAGGCTGGGATCTCAGCCGAAGAAACGGTGTGACGAATGAAACGAACATTAATGCTCTGGTGCACTGCACCGTTTTACTTTTTCCTTGCCTAGCTCCGGGGATTTTCGTGCTACAGGTGCCATTCCAACGCTATTTAGTGTTTTTCAGTATGGAGATCGCATTTCAATACAAAAAACTTGGTGTTGCCATTTGATATTTTCGAAATTTTCTCACTGTAACCGTAACTGTTAGAGTGACACTGTTGTTTTCCATATCATTCTTGAGCGCATACCTCAAAATACCTTATGCCAAAATTTCATTCAGTTTCTGTGAATGGTATGATAGTTAGAGGCCCATATGGCGGGATAGTATTTTATAATCACCTCGTATGTACATATCAAATTTCATTAAAATCGGTACAGTAGTTCTAGAGATAATCGACCAAGTCTGCAAATTTTCTTAATTTCTTATACCAGTGTATAATGAGAGCATCAGATTTAGAGAAATTGGAAACGTTAAAATTGGAGGTAGAGGGATCAACAACCTTAGATATGCTGATGACACAACTCTGATGGCAGAATCTGAAGAAGACCTGAAGAACATATCAAAGGTAAAAATAAAAAGTGAGAAGCTTGGAGTCTATCTAAATATAAAAAAAAAAAAGATCATGACTACAGCAGACATTCACAGTTTTCAACTAGATGGTGAAAGTTTTTGATTCCCTAGGATCAAGAATTGTAAAAGAGGGAATATTCACAGAAACATTTAAAATACGAGTAGTTCTGGGTAAAACAGCCATGACAAAGCTTAGTATAATAATGAAAGACAGAGATATCTCAATGAAAACAAAAATTAGGATTATAAATGTGTTGGTCTTTCCTGTCTTAATATATGGATATGAGAGTTGGACACTATACTGAAAAGCAGATAAAAAAATAATTGATAACTTTGGTGCTGAAGGAGGATGCTTAGAATTCCATGGACAGCTAAAAGGACTAATAAATCAGTTATCAAAGAAGTCAAGGCTGACTATTCTCTAGAAGCAACAGTCACTAAACAAACTTACTTTAGTCATATAGTAATACGAACAGAAGACTCACTAGAAAAAAAGGTAATACTTGGAAGAATGGAAGGAAAGAGGGAGAGGCAGACTGAGCACCAGATGGATAGAGGAGGTGTTGCAAAGCACCAGAATGAAGCTAGCACAACTGAGGCATGATATGAATGACAGATCAACTTGGAGAGCCTTGATCTATAGAGTCACCAGGAGACGGAATCGACTCGATGGTTCGTAACAACAACAAACAGTTCTCACCAATTCAGTTATACTGCACATTTGACACAGCTGTAATTGACTTTCACATATTACTTCATTACTTAATATCTGATACTATAAATTTTAGATTATTTTATTTAAATAACATCAATTTTAATGCTTTATGTTATCAAACATTTTTCTTTTTAGGGTCCATTTAATACATTTAAACTTCCGCAAGATAAAGATTGCGATTGGACTGGTCTGAAATTCAGTCCGGATGGAAAAACCATCCTTATCTCCACAAATGGTCCTATCATACATCTGATCGATGCTTTTCAGGGAACGCCATTGCAAACGTTCATGGTATGTGTAACCTTAAGAGCCTGTAATCTTATATTTGTCTTTTTATGAGAAATTTCCCGACAGTCCTTGTTCTCTCATGTTGCCTTTACTTTTTCTGTTAATTTTTTTATAAATCTTAGAAGTTCAGTATTGATTGAGGGTACTTTTTTCCTACTGGACTCTACCATAATTAAAATCATGTCAGTGATAAAATTGTCCATCTGGAAAGGAAAGTGATCTGTTTGCTTCTATTTTCATGGCAAATTGGCTCAGGTGTATGCTTTCTTTCAAATCAAACACAATCCATGCTGTATCATTGTTGGGCAATTTAAGCCATTTCCCAATACAAATACAACACCACAACAGGCAAAATGCCCAACGAGGTTGCTGAAACCGTGGCAGACTTTATTAAAAAAACACACCACATGTTCAAATATGTGACTGTATACAAGCAGTATATATAAACAATTTTCACATACGATGCACAGTATGATAGTGTCAAATAAGCAAAAGAAAATAGTAAAACAATATGTACAAATGGGTATGGAGGGGGCACATTGCATGTGTGTGGGATGCACACTTGTAACAGAAGCCAATGCAGGATCTCAAGTGAATCCGGGGTTTCCTGACTAGTAAATCTTCTGACAATTTGGCAGGTAAATTCTATGTGGTTTGCATTTAAGGTTTGTTCGCAGACCATCTCTGGATTTGCTTCCAAGTAGCGTACAAGGTCTGCAGTGTGCAGGGTTTCTGCCGACGGAATTAGTGAATGCCAGAGCTCTGCCACCAAACTTATTTCGTTACTGAGATCTCTTCCAGCTCAGCTTCATGGCATTGTCTGAAACTTGTTCCAGCTGGCTGTGGGGGATGGTTCTGCCTGGTGTTGGGGGCAGGCTGTCGCTTAGTGAAGAATTGTTCCCATCTGTCGTTGGAATCTCCAAAAATGGAAGTTTGCTGCTCTATGAGGGGGCACTTGCATCCCAGCGTCAGTGAAAAAGCAACAACCTCAGATATCACTTTTGTTTTCGTTTTTATGGAATTTTCTTGAGAGAAGTTGCTGAGATCAGAGCTGATTACATAGAAGGAATGTTTGCCTATTACATTTATACCTAACAAAAGGATTTTTTACATGTTAGAAGCCCAGACTTGCTCATTGACATGATCACTATACAAAACATTTCCATATTTTGCCCTTCACAACCATTTCTCTAAAAAATTGTCCAGTTTTTTCTTAATCTTTACTAAAATCCGTGATGAAGGTAATTTGCATAGTTCTTGAATTGTGTAATAATGAATGACTGAGCATTCAATCCACATTATTTGCCAAGTTAAATTTTTTTCTGTGAAATACATTTTAGCGGATTTTCTGTAGCACACCAAGAGTTATTTGTAAGTAATATTTGGCAATTTCACCGTTTTGCAAGAATCAGCCTGTATTTTCCCCGTTTTTTTTTTCTTGATCAAATATTTGAACCATAATTATAGAGAAGTAAAAACTTCATGCAAAGTAGGCTATTTGTTTGCCTCTGATTATATTTTTGCCAAAAAAAAACATCAACTTAAACATCAGTTATAGCGACACCTTGGTTATAACAACAAAAGTTCAAGAAATCTTTGATGTCATAACTGCGTTTGATTGTAGATTAATATGTGCCTTCATGATTAATTGCTGCTCATTGTCAGATAGTCGCTCAGCAGCCAGGTGATTTGCACATCAAATTTTCACCACCTTTTGTAGTATATTACAATGAATGTTTCCAGTTAATTTTTTTTTACCCTTAAGAATAAAAAATAGAGGATTTTAGACATTTTTTCAGAGAGTTTTGTTTGTTGATTTCTTTTTTAAAACAATTTATGGAGACTTAATTATTCAAATTGTGTAACAGATTTTTATGAGAATCTATTTATTTGTTATGAAACTGATTTCTCTTTTTAATTTTCTCTTCATAAAGGGGCACACGAACAACAAAGGGCTTCCTCTTGAAGCATCTTTCAGTCCAGACTCACAATTTGTGTTCAGTGGTATGTGCATCTCATTTTGCTCACGACGGCTTGACAAATTGTAATACAATTTGGGCCCCAGCCGCACAAATTTTTTTAGAGCTAAGCATGGTTTTTTGCTCAAGGAGAAAAGAACCTAAATAATATATATATTACCGGCAAAGTATGAAATCCAGGCATTCTATAGAATGCCTAGGCATTCATATTGTATAGAATGCCTGGTCGTTTCAGGCAAAGTATGAAATACCGGTTTTATTCTATACTTTGCCTAGGCATTCTATAGAATGGCTAAACACAATCCAGGCAAAGTATGAAATATCTTCTTCCACAAAACATCCACTGACAAAATTTTGATTAGATAATCCACACGATGCCAAATGCGCCAAATAAAATAATCTTGATTACTATTAAATTATAAATTTCAATACATTCTTGGTGGATAAGCCCCACATGATATGTTTATTTTCTCCAGAAAAATTTCCTTTTCGCGAGAAATGATCTCTTTAGGAGCGGTATAAAATATTACAATTTCGTCGAATTAAAATTTCACAGAAGTTTCGTCACTTTTTTCCGGAAACGTTTCCCTTTGGCTCTTGTGAAAAGGGATCTGTTGAGGGGCGGTATATAAAATATTATATTTTCTTCAGATTCAAATTTCACACAGTTTCTTCGATTTTTCCCGGGAACGGTAACCTCTGACTCTCGGGAGAAGGGATCTGTTGAGGTTATTACAATTTCATCAAATTAAAATTTCACAGAATTTTCGTCATTTTTCCCCTGAAACGTTTCCCTTTGGCTCTCGTGAAAAGGGATCTGTTAAGGGGTGGTATAAAATATTACAATTTCGTCAAATTAAAATTTCACAAAAGTTTCGTCATTTTTCCCCTGAAACATTCCCCTTTGGCTCTCGTGAAAAGGGATTCGTTGAGGGGCGGTATAAAATATTATAATTTCACTAATTTCACAAATTAAAATTTCACAGAATTTTCGTAATTTTTTTCCGAAAACATGCATTGCTCAGCGACGACTTCCATTGTTAGTGGTGTATAATCACACCATTTGATCCACGATGTTGACTCCATATTTAGTTTCGTTATAGTAGGCAACTGTTTCTTGGGTGTTTTTCACGTTTTTGTTGAATGTTACATCAGTATGAAGTGAACTCAGAACTAGAACATTTTTAATTTTTTTTTCCCTAATAAGATGTAAGCGTGATATCAGTTCCAGTTTTGAGTACTATCGACGAGTATAGATCCTGTGTTCCTGTTTTTGCAGTTGGAGGTACCTCACGACGGTCTTTTCGAAGGGTCTCAACCAAGCTTGTCGATTTTGATTTCCAAAATGAACATAATCTCAGTGATGTAAAGTAATTATCTGTTGTTATGTTTCTACGTTTTGGGAGGGATCATTCAAGTATAACGTCAGCAACGGGGGGGGGGGGGGGGGGAAGAAGGAGTTTCGGATTTGCTAACTTTTGATTTTTGATTTAAAGGTGGGGGAGAGGGGTGGGGTTTGAAGGTTGCTTACGTCATCAATCACTGCTTTCTGAAGATATGAAATATTCTAAGCTGCTGACAAAATTTTGCAGACGGGGGGGGGGGGTCAAAAATGGCTAAAAATTTGCTTACATAATGCTTGAACGGCCCCTAAGAGTATTCATCTCACACACGTATTTGTCATGTTTTTGTTCTTTCTTTTATAACGAGATCCACACATATCCTCGATACCATATATGATCTGTCCAGGGAATTGTTGTGTCAGTAAACATACACCTCCATCCCCGAGCCGCGATTTGAACTCAGACCTACACTGTAAGATGTCAGCTCCCTAACCACTTGACTGTCAGTGCCAGGCGCGTGCGCGCATGGAAAACGTTTAACGTTTTATTTGAGCGTTTGCCGCTTTATACGTTTTATGTCGTTGAATAAAATTTAACCTACTGCAATTTGCATTAATGTTTGGCTTTCCCACCATTGGCGTTTCTCTAGGGATTTTTGCAATAGTTGCCAAATTTGCTTACATTTGGCGCCATTTATGGTTGTAATTGCCGATGTCCCGTATTTTCCCATGTTTGAAATCCTGCTTCCCCGTATTTTTCTCGAAATAGGGTGAGCCTACATGTGCAAGAAAAATTAAGCGCCGCGTTTTCACAATCTATACAGAAATTAAGTGAATTCGTTGGATAGAGATGACATTTTTCCAAAGATTTGAGATTTGAGTCAGTGTTAGAATATATGTTATGGTCTCATGAATGAAATATTTCAACATAAAAATATACAGGAATGAACTGCGACCGAAGCCAAACATGGTATAAATGTGAGAGTCATATAAATGGGGTTCCACTGTATCCCAACGTAGGGGGAAGTTAATACAAAGGAAGAAAGAGAATCGAATCATAAGGTATTTGTGCGTGATTGCATGGTCGCGGACCTGTCCCCGTCCCCCTTTAGTGAAGGTCCAGGCACCAGGGATTCCCTGTACCGAAAGTCAATTTCCACGACTGCTTCCCCCCATACGAACCAAAAAATGTTTGTTATAATTCGTAATCAAAAAATAGGGGCAATAAATTACAATTTAACAGCACTAAGTGTGTCATTCATGCAACGACAGCAAATGAAGGTAATCCCATTAACCCCTTGTAAGATACTCACAGACTTCCTGGGGTCCTCTGACCACAGGTTACAAAACACTCAGCTGCACAATGGATCCCGTTTATAACTGTTTTATGTATTTATTTATTATTTTTTAAAAAACTAATGGGAAAAAAACATTTTAAACGCGTGAAAATGGTTTAACAGAGAGATATAGATGAGCATTAGTGAAAGATGGGCCTACAAAAACGCAAGTCTTGTCAAGAGTAACAACGTTCTAAAAGGGAGCGTTATAAACGGAATCACTGTATTTGATAATTTCATTGGGAAAAAATATGAGCATGAAAGGCGCCTTTCATAGACATAACCAAAGAAAAGATGAGAGCTAGACGGAGACACACTAGAGTGATTCTTTCTCGGTATCCAGCAAAGTCAAGTTACTACTGCAGAGGTACAGCAGAAAGTGTTGCAAATGGTATGTCAGTATAGAGATATGTTGATAATAGAGTATGTTGTTGTGGAACATACCTTTTCTATTCCGCTCTCAATACAGAATCAGCATGGGACAAAACTGCTCAACTAGTAGACATGGAGCAGTCTTTAGGGGGGGGGGGTATTGTGTGTGCTCGTGTGGGGGGGGGCGAGAAGAAAGAAAGAAGTCGCATACTGTCGTTACTATATTTTTTTTAAATCTTGTTATGACATATTTTTTATTTCAGCTGACCTGAGTGACTTTCACAAACAATATGAAAAGAACATTACAATTTTGGCATATTATTGATGAAAATGTAGAATAGAAGGCGTTACAATCAAGGTGCCTATTCAGCAGACGGTGTGATATTAGGGGCACCTAAGCAGACAAAACAAGTGCTCACAGATAAAGGAGCCGCTAGCAGGGAGGAAAAAAAGAAAGAAGTTGTTTCCACACAGAAATTCACCTAAATTAGCTTTGGTAAGCTGCGTGTGTCACTATAAGTGCATTTCGTGTGCTGTGCAGTTCACCAGTCTGTCTCATTCGTAAATTCATATTTTTATAGTCTTTATCAGTTTGTTTTAATTGAGTATAAACTTCACCCTTTTGTGCTGATTTGGCCTATACTGTGCTCTTCAGAAATGACGGACGAAAATGATCGAGTGCAGGAATCATCTATCGAATCGCGGAATCGAACCACGGATTTGGACGTAATGAAACGACGGTTTTACGAGGATTTAGTCGAGTCTCGAGAGAACGCTGCTAAAAACTGTGTTTTTCTCACCGATGCTCACTACGACAGATTAGTGAGTGAAGTTGAAAAGGCGAAGAATACCATTAAAAAAGAACCTAGAGATTATTGGTTATTGAATCGATATGATATTATGGTCGTAGGGAAAAGGAACAAGCTAATTTTTCCCGTAAAAGAGGGAGACAGTGCAATAAAGTTTTACTTGCCTGACTCAGAATTATTTCATGTATTACATGAAACCCATCTGAGTATTGGTCACGGAGGGCGAGATCGGATGATCCATGAACTCTCGGCGAAATACAAGAACATTACGAGAAATGACATCAAGCTCTTCATAAATCTCTGTGAGCCATGCCAAAAGAAACAAAAAGAGTGCAAAAAGGAGTTGTTGTAAAACCGATTGTGCATTCCGATTTCAATTCACGTTGTCAAGTGGACCTGATAGATTTTCAGTCGCAACCAGACAGAGAGTTCAAGTTTATCATGGTTTACCAAGACCACCTGACTAAATTTGTTGTGCTGAAAAGCTTGAAATCGAAGACAGCAGAAGAGGTTGCATTGAACCTAATAGACATCTTCACATTACTAGGTGCACCATCAATTCTGCAGTCAGATAACGGCAGAGAGTTTGCTAATAGCATTGTGACAAACTTGAAAAAAACCTGGCCGGCATTGAAAATTGTGCATGGAAAGCCACGCCATTCACAAAGTCAGGGCAGTGTGGAAAGAGCAAACCAAGATGTAGAAAATATGTTGTGTACATGGATGCAGGACCAAGAAACGAATCGATGGAGTGAAGGACTACCATTTGTACAACTCATGAAAAATAGGGCATATCATTCAGGGATTAGGCAGTCACCTTATGAAGCACTCTTTGGCTGCAAAGTCAGAGTGGGTCTATCGAACTCTCTAATACCACAAGACATTTTGGAAAGCGTCCACACAGAGGAGCAACTTGAAGAAGTGGCAGCTGATGTTCACGTATTTGATAACCAAAACACAGAATGTGAAAATGAGAATGCGACAGGTGAGAGGGGGGAAAGTCGAGTTGAAGATGTACCAATGGGAACAATTATGTGCGGTGTCTGTTCAAAGGAAGCAAGTGGTGCCCATACGTGCATAAAATGTGAAAGGAATGTCATATGCGATAAAAGCATAGGGACTGGTGAAAATGAGGTAACAGAAGGGTATGGGGCTAAAGTTGTGTGCATTCTCTGCATCAATGCTGAGAACTCAATTAAGCACAGAGTAGACTCTCAAATGAACTTAGAAAAACAAGCGAAAAAGATGAAAATGTGTTCGGATGAAAAGTTCCCACCTGCCTCTGTAGGTGCGATGGCGAGAGTACTAATTCCCAATGTGGACAAGGGACGTGGTGATTCCCGAAACATCTTAGCCGTTGTAATGGACATAACAGGAGATGGATTCTACCAATTGGGAACATCTCAAGGAGTTCTGAAACAATTGTATGCTAGATCCCAATTTACGATTTGCCCAAAAACGTTACTAAAAATTGAAGATGTACCAACAGGTGTAATACCGCTTCGCTCCGTTGCTATACTGCAGTCGACAAGGAAATGGCCAAGGATATATACGATGCATGTGTAAAGCAAAGTGTATAAGCCAGAAATGTTTATGTGTGAAAAAAAAAATTAAATGCAGCTCGAAATGCCACAGCAGCCTTACTTGTTGCAACAAGTAAAAAGTAAATCAGAATATATTTTTTTTACAATTCAATTTTCTTTTTATCATAACTTCATTTCCCTTTTGGCGGCCGTTGCAAATTTTCTGATATGCTTAAATTGCAATTTGATTTATTTTCACACAATTCTATAAATTAATTTATATTTCTTCTAATAAATTAAGTTATGAAATACTCTATTTTATTTTCTTATTTAAAGTGTGCCCATAAATTAAAAAAAAAACTTATTGGAGTCGAAATAAGACTGCATTCACTGTTTGAATTTCATACTTATTTTTGATGCATTGACATCAAAGTGTCATATTTACCCCTTAATAAGACGATATTTCGAAATTAAATTTCCTATTTAATTTGCATACGTCTTGCTATATATAATGGAGGAGAGACCAAATAAATAAAAATGTTTCTCTGCTTCTCACAATTAATCGTGTTCATACAACTATAAGAGTAAACGGCGAAACCCCTCAATACAAAGTAGATTTTAAGATAGTTGTGTTCAGGACCGCAACTAGGTGCTCAGTCACCCAGGGCAAGTGCGCATCTTGGCGCCTCCTTGTAATGTTGAAGGAGAGGTTTGAGAATAAAATTTGCACCCCCTCTGGTCCAGCGCCCGAGGCTTGCTCCCCCATAGTTGCGGCTCTGGTGTGTTATCATAAATGTGATAAATCCGGTGATAATTATTACTCACCAAACCATTTGGTAAGTTTGACAAATTTTGCGATTTTATCACATTTTCCGATGATTATGTACAGTTCTCAGCTCGTATTGGTAAATATGGCAAATCATCAATGAATCATTCCCATTTACGCATATTTTGCACTAACGGCAGTCTAGGATTGATGGATGATGTTGATTATAAATAAAAATGTTGATAAATGTGGAGAGCTAACATCACAAGGCTGATAACAATTTATACGTGCGACAAGTATACAAATACATATGACAACTAATACATGTGTAACTCATATTCAATTAAATGTTTAGGGCAAATTATGTTTAGTGCACCCATCACGTACGTCCGATACTAATTAATGATAGAATTTAAGAGATATTTCCGCTTGATTTCTTCCATAACCATATTTATTATTTTATTCGAGATTTATGCACAATCACTAAGGCTGGACTGATTAATCAGGTTGGTTAATTGACCAGTTGCTAATCGCAGTTAGAAAATTAATTTGAGTAATTTTTCGATTAATAATTAATCGATTCAAATTTTTGTTAATACTTTATAATTTAACTTGATAAATTTGACTAAACCGGTTAGCTGTCATTAATTCATTAATTATGTTTTTATACATAACACTAGGGGGCTTGCCGCTCTTTGGCGGCCAACCCCCCCCCCCCCCCCTTCTCTTCACAACATATCTTGTTTATTTCGTCCCATTTCATCAGCGTGCTATGTGAGGGACATGTGAAAGCACCAGCTTACTGAAGAAGCGAATTTTACAATAATAAAGCAACAAAAAACAAATGTGATTCATCAAGTACCCACAGAAAACTTCCCCACGGGAGTCCCCACACTCCATTTCGTTGAATTTTAGTGGAGCCCCAGACTGGATTTATCTTGGGCTACCGACGTGTTGCAAATTTTACAATGTTAAACAACAAAAATCCATGAGATTCATCCGGGGATACCCGAAATGGAACCTCCCAACGTTTCCATGGGGCCCCCAACCTGAAGGCTTGTCGAACATTCCCCTGTGAGGGATCACGGAAATTTTTCATTTTTTATCAATTTTACAACGTTTAAAATCCAGGGCCCCACATCCAGTAGCGAGGACCCAATACACAAACTTTTAGTGAGGAACCCAGACTGGATTTATTTCGGGCTTCCGCTGTGTAAATTCTACAATGTTAAACAGAAAAGAATGAGATTCATCCAGGGCCCCCAAAATGAAACCTGTAAACATGTGGTCCTCGACTTGGAAGCTCGTTGGTCATCCCCCGCTGCGAGTGCAATGAAAAATTTTCATTTGTATTCATTTTGCCAACGAATAAAATCCAGGCCCCCACAATTACCCGTGACTGAATTCGTAAATTTTATGGGGCCCCCAGGCTGGATATATCTTGGGCTTCCACTATCGCAAAATTTTCAGTGTTAAGCAGCAAGAAAACAATGAGATCCATCAAGGGCGCCTGGAAATGAAACCTTTTAACCCTCTGGCTGCTCATCCCACGATTTCCACGGGCAACTCAAATGTAGCAAAATCTGCTCATCCCACGATTTCCGCGGGCATGTGTTTTTCTTCCTTTATTGAGAAGGGCATCCCGTTTTTTCCCCCGTTTAACCACTGAAATAAATAATATACAGTATTAGACGTTTAATTTACGTTTTGGCCAACAGATGTCGTTAGTTGTCCACTAAATTGCAGCATTTGAAGGCACATGGTATTACCGCTCAAACTTCACTTTTTGCCACTTTTTTCTTATCAGAAATGGCTGCTAGAAAACGTTCAGCGATTGACAGATTGTATATTCCTGATGACTTATCAGATTCTGAAAGCGATTTTAGTTTTGATAGTAATAGTGATATAGATTTTTCGGACTGCTCCTCATATAGTGATGAATCTGATCACGATAAACTTGCAAAGCGTTAGGCAGTGGTGCAAAATTGATATGAAGAATATTCCTCCTCCTCCTCCTTCAGTTCCTTTTCGTGGAAATCCGGGAATTACTGTGAATATAGCTGACAATGCAAGTATATTGAATTATTTTGAACTTTTTTTTGATAATCAAATATTACGAATGATAGTCCGAGAAACCAATAGATACGCTGAACAATATACCCATAAAACAGTTTGTAAAGAGGGATCACGCTGGAAAAAATGGACAGAAACGAATGTTGAAGAACTAAGACTATTTTTTGCAGTTTTGTTACTCCAAGGAGTCATAAAGAAGCTAGAAATAGCCTTGGTCTAAGCATCAAATATTATCCACACCAATTTTTGCAAAAGTAATTGGAAAAAATAGGTTTTTATTGCTCATGAAGTTTCTTCATTTTACTAATAATGAGGAATTTGATTTGAAGACAGACACCCATGGTCGAAATTGAATAAAATTTATGAACTAATGGAACATCTTCAATGCAAATTTCGAGAAGTCTATATACCAGGGAAAAATCTTAGTTTAGATGAGAGTTTGATGCAGTTCAAAGGCAGGCTCAAGTGGAAAATGTTTATTGCTAAAAAAAGAGCAAGATTTGGCTTGAAGTTTTTCGTTCTTTGTGAAGCAGAAAGTGGATACATTTCAGATTTCCTCATATACACAGGTGATGGAACAATGTATAATCCGAAATACAGCCAATATCCAGTTTCCACCAAAATTGTTTTACACTTGATGGATCGATTCCTGGGAAAAGGTTATTGTGTCACTATTGATAATTTTTATGTCTCCACAGCTTGCAGACATCTTAGTTACAGAAAAGGCGGGCACTTATGGGACAGTGAATAAAACCAGAAAAGACCTCCCTGTCAACTTTTCAAAAGAGAAAGTCCCTAAGGGTGAAATTGTTGCTTATCGAAGAGGCAAAGTTATGGCCCTGAAGTGGCAGGACAAGAAGAGTGTCTGCCTTATGAGTACTATTTATGATGCAAGCTCTTATTTGGTGACATGCAAATCTAAAAAGACTGTTATGAAACCAGTTGTCATTTGTGACTATAATAATACAATGGGTGGCATCGATTTATGTGACCAAGAAATGTCCTACTACCCTACGCTCCGAAAGCAACAGGGGAAGTATTACATCAAAATTTTCAGGCAGTTTTTAGATCAATCGTTGTGGAATGCCTATGTACTTTACAAAAAGCAAAACCCAACAGAAAATATAAAGCTTTTGGAATTTCGTTTGCAAATGGTTGAAGAAAGTATCCAAAAGTATTCTGACAGTGATAAAAGCGGTTGTCCTGGAAGACCGAGTTCTACTCTGAACCCTTTGAGATTGACAGCTCGTCATTTTGCAAGCCACATACCACCTAACCCCATAAAAAGAGAGCCTCGAAAACAGTGTGCTGTTTACTGTTCAAGAAAGGATGCAAATGGAAAAAAAATTCGCAAAGAAACACAAATCTGGTGCAAAGACTGTGAAGTTGGACTTTGCCTTGAACCCTGTTTCGAACTCTATCATACTAAACTACATTTCTAAGATATTTTTTTCTCAGTGCTTTATATTTTCTTAAATTTTATATATTTTACTTTTTTATATTATGCAATAGATAGAAATTAACTGTAATTCAATTGAAATTTATTAAAAAAAATTTTTTTTTTGGTGATTACATCTGAAATTGGTTTTTCTGGCAACTTAGATTCTCATGATAAAAATCTATATAAAAAATCTTTTCTAGAAAGGAAAAATGAATTTTTCAATTCTCCAATATATATAGACATAAAATATGCAAAAAAAAAAAATACACAATTTTTGAAGCAATTTCAGTCCACAAATTGAGCAGTCAGAGGGTTAACTTCCCCATGAAGGTATACGTGCAATCCTCCTCGGGTACGTCGACCCTGTGTGTTAGGAGCACTGATGTTATATGTATATTATACATACCTCTCAGCATGACCCCCACAAAGGCAAGTTCTGACAGGGGCCGGAACGATTCTTGCTTTAATTTTTCACACTATAAATTAACCACAGAGGGGCCCTGAAAAGCTGGTTTAGGGGCTCCCACCTATTCCAGCCTAGGGGCCCTGCTGTAGGATGTGGGATCCTCTCGGTACATGCACGTATTTTGGTCCCGATGGGTCCGATATATGCTAGAGTCAAAAAGTCGTAACAGATTTCCGTCACTTAATAAACGTACCCACTTCCGTAACATAAAATCATCACTAATTTCGGTTGCATAGAAACAGGCCCTTTTCGAGTTTGTGATTTTATATTATAGAGTAGATTCATTAGTGACCATGTTTACAAATATTTGAATCAATATTATTTGATCTAATTTTTCAACATGGGGAAATACAAACCGATTCAACAAGAACTGGGAATGATTTCGTTTCAAATTGAGTGTCATGGAAGTTTTTAGAAGACAAGGCCAAAATTTATTGTTTCCATTGTTAACAGTGCTTTTGTTTTCCAGCAAACATCAACGATCCTACCCTACCTTACTTCAGCGTATCCTGTGTGAAATGAGGAAGGTAGGGTCGTGTTTCCAGTTTTTTGGAGATGGTGCATGCTTGCCCGGTATGCAAGAGAGAATGGGTTCGAGTCCCAGCGGAAACCACATGATTCATCCCAAGTTCACCACAGCATAATGCCTAGGAAATATACGTTTCCTTGATATCGTGGCTGAATTCGATCTCTATCAGCTACCCTTCTCTACCAGCACCATTTGACGGAAATTGGTTCATATTAATCGAATAGCTTCAATCGGCTGGTCAAAATTTCTTAATCTGTTTCTGTTGTAGGCCTATTTGTTTATATCCATGAAGAAGATATGTGCATGTGGAATGAATAGAATATATTAATACTACACAGTTAACGATATTACGTTAGTAATGAATTATTAGCATTTGAAAATATTCAATTAAAATTTGATTAATTGATTAATATTGTTTTATTAACCAGCTGAAAATTTTAACCGATTCCCAGCCTTCGCAATCACCATTGAAAGTATTTAATGTGTAACTAAATTTATCAAACATATCTAGGCAATTGGTGAATATGCACAACAACCGACAACTATGGTTAATTACTGATTTACGAAATGCAAAGTTACAATAAGATTATTCATTTCGTCATTTATAATAGCGAGTTTATCAAGAGCTGCAGTTTATCAAGTGAAAACTACGTGAAATTGTAATTTGAAGGAAATCTAATAATTTATAACTCCCCTTCTCCCGAGAGCCAGAGGTTACCGTTCCCGGGAAAAATCGAAGAAACAGTGTGAAATTTGAATCTGAGGAAAATATAATATTTTATATACCGCCCCTCAATAGATTCCTTTTCCCGAGAGCCAGAGGTTAACGTTCCCGGGAAAAGTCGAAGAAACACTGTGAAAAAATTAATCTAGAGAAATCTAATATTTTATATACCGCCCCTCAACAGATCCCTTCTCCCGAGAGCCAGAGGTTACCGTTCCTGGGAAAAATCTAAGAAACAGTGTGAAATTTGAATCTGAGGAAAATATAATATTTTATATACCGCCCCTCAACAGATCCCTTTTCACAAGAGCCAAAGGGAAACGTTTCCGGAAAAAAATGACGAAACTTCTGTGAAATTTTAATTCGACGAAATTGTAATATTTTATACCGCTCCTAAAGAGATCATTTCTCACGAAAGCGAAAAGGAAATTTTTCTGGAGAAAATAAACATATCATGTGGAGCTTATCCACCAAGAATGTATTGAAATTTATAATTTAATAGTAATCAAGATTATTTTATTTGGCGCATTTGGCATCGTGTGGATTATCTAATCAAAATTTTGTCAGTGGATGTTTTGTGGAAGAAGATATTTCATACTTTGCCTGGATTGTGTTTAGTCATTCTATAGAATGCCTAGGCAAAGTATAGAATAAAACCGGTATTTCATACTTTGCCGGTAACATATATATATATTTCGTATTTCTTGAACATAACCACCATCCTATGTTAAAAGACGCTATGTCTTGTAGAGATGTAAAATTCTCGAGAATAATCTTTCGGAGAATATTCTCCTGTTATTTATAATATAGTTACATATAAGATCCTGGAGAATATTCTCTAGAAGGACTACTTTCATAAATTACTGGGGAATATTCCTATAGAAAATAATAAGAATTATTCTGAAGTTATTAATAATAGTCCTTCCAGAGAATATTCTTTAGTTACCGAAATCTTCCAGAGAGTATTATCAAGAGTATACAAATATAAATACAAATACAACGCCACAACAGGCCAAATGCCCAACGAGGTGGCTGAGAAAAAGATGCCCATAAAAATATGGATGTCATATATTTCAAAAATAAAGCAACCCAATTAAAAATGTAATTAGAAACATTATAAACAATATATACACATGATAAAATATTATACAATTCCCATAAAGAATACTTATGGTTGTCTTATCCTAAGTATGAATAGCTTCTCGATTTACCCGAACATGTTTATCATACTTCTTTTTAAACGTGTCAATTGTGTTACAATTTACTACCTCCGGGGGTAAGCTATTCCATTTATTGACAACCCTATTAGAGAAAAATTCCCTGCGACACCATAACCTTGCCTTAAAGATCAGTTTGGTTTTTTTTTAACGCCAAGGAATGCTATAAAAAAGACAAACTTATCGAAGGCTAAAATGAACAGCTCAGCTTTAAAATCAGATAAATTAGAATTCACAAGAACATGGGATACTAAAGATCTTATTATTTTACACTATGTACTCAAACAGCACCAGTTGTGTTGCCACAACCCAGCATGCAGATTGAAGTAGCTCCTAGAATGTCCAGACTATTGAGTTTGATGCTGAGTTTTACACTGATAGAACACATGCTCTGAAAACAACCAAGTCTAGGCTCTTTTTTTAATGCATTTTCTCTTATCTGAATCTTTCATTTTCCATGAATTGGTCCAAAAAACTTAAGAAAGAGAAGTGAAGATACATCAGGAAAAAGATTCCGAGGTGGACATTAGGTAATCAGGCTCGAGTGACAATAGTTCCGATTGGCACTAAAATTCAGCTCACGACATGGCTATTTTATATTAACACGTGCATTCATATCAACAAAAATGTTCATTAGCCAATGTTATTCTGTATCATTCTCATTTCTTTGTAAGTTGTTCAATTGAGCCATGTTGGTTTTGTTTTCTTGCATACAGCTTCAAGAATGATTTTCTCTTCATTTCAGGAGTGAAGTTAATGGAAGCTTTTCAAGCTTTTGTTGATTTTAAAAGAAATATATCAACAGCTATACTGATTTCAAAGAAACAGATATTTTCTGGATTTTATGTCGAGGTGAACTCTGAAAGAAAAGTAATCTTATCTCTGCTGGGACACAAACCCAGGTCCTCTTTTGCATTTGCAAATTGGGCAAGCATGCTGATGACTTCTCTTTCCGAGTTCACCTCGACATAAAATTCAGAAAATATGTGTTTCTTCGATATTGTGGGCTGTGGAAAAAAAACACATCTCCCAACTATACTGATTGTCAGTTTGGCTGATTGAGAACAGTTCTGTGTACTTTGAAAATGGCGATATTAAACTTAAATGTTTTGGACAGGCTCTTTTGCTTGCAGAAAAATCAAACCAGATTTTTTACTAATGTGATCATTGATTGGTTTTTTAAATTCATAATAAGTTGATCACATGTTCATAATCAATATCAACATGATCACATATATTTTTTAGATATTAAAAAATTAAATTCTTAAAATGGAAATATTTATTCTTGTAGCCCTTCTAAAGAATATTCTCCAACAGATGATTACCAAGAATTTCACATCTCTATTCATACTGTTGTGAATAATTACAATAAGTGCCATTAAGAACAGTGTTGTGCCTGCCCTCTGAGAATAGAGTTGCTCGACTTAAATTTTTTGTACAGTTATATGCAGTGAAACCTCAATATAACGATACTCTGCGCACTAAGAAAAAATATTGTTGTAGAGGGATAATCAATATATCGAGAGGCAGCAGTTTACTCTTAGAGTATGGTCATTTCCAAACCAGACTTGAGAAAATGTCATTGTAGAGCGACTCATCAAGTTTTGTTGTTGTGAGGTTTCACTGCACTTAAGCTTGTAAAAAAATCAAGAGGATGCGGAATATTGATATCAATCAATATACAAGAGGATGCGGAATTATATATGGCAAAAGTGTCGATTGATGGTACGAGAAAATTCGGAAATCGTAGTGCAATGTACAATATTTGATGGTAGGTTGTTCCAGTCGATAATATTTCTTGGGAAAAAGCTAAATTTGTGACAATCTGAAGAGGCAAAGATGGGCTGTAATTTTTTGGAATGATTGAGTCTAACAGAGAAATGTGAAGGTTGGATTAGAATATTGGATTTGTCAATATTAAAAACCCCATGGAGGAGTTTGTAAAGAAAAGTTAAACGAGAGATAAGTCGAAGAGAGGAGAGCAGTTGGATATTGAGTTGTCGCTTGAGTTCCGTTATGGAGACAGATGAAGACCAACAGTTAAAAATGAAACGAGTGGATTTATTTTGGATAGATTCTAATTTGTCCATGTTGGTTTGGGTGTGGGGTCCCAGGCTTCACAGGCATAGGAGAGGGCAGGGAGAATATATGTTTGGTAGCACAAGTGACGAACATGACAAGTGGGGTATTTTAGGTTACGGCGAAGGAAAAACAGTTTTTGGAGACATTTATTAAAGATATAATCAACGTGAAGGTTCCAGCGGAGATCGGAAGAGATTATAATGCCCAGGTATTTATAATGGGAAACCTCAGAGATCAAAGAGTCGTTTATAGAATAGGGGAATTCGTGATTGATTCTTTTACGGGTCACTTTCATAAAACAGTTTTTGTGAAATTGAGGGTAATTCCCAGGTTGAGCACCATTTGGAAATAATGTTAAGGTTGTGTTGGAGAGATTCTTGGTCAGAAAGATTGGACACTGTTTTATAGATGAGACAGTCATCAGCGAAGAGTCTAATGCGACAGTTTATGGAGTTGGGTAGATCATTTATGTAAATTTAAAAAAATAATGGCGAGAGGACCGAGCCCTGGGGTGTGCCAGATTTGACATGAAGAAAAGGACAGTTCTGGCTCTTGTACGAGACAAACTGGCTATGGTTAATGAGGAAGGCCTCCACCCGTTTCAGCAGTTGAACATTTAGTTCAAGGTATGAAAGTTTTAGTAGAAGTTTATTATGAGACACCCTGTCAAATGCTTTGGAAAAATCTAGGAAAATTATGTCTGATTGGAGGTTTTTATCAATGGAGTCTGTTAAGTCATGTATGAAAAGTGTTAATTGGGTAGATACTGATAATCTAAATCCATGTTGGTTAGGGAAGAAAAAGTTAATCGAATCGAGGTGGGTACGGATATTCTTGGCAATTATGTGTTCTAAGAGCTTGCAGCAATAGGTCAAAAATAGTCTCAAAAATATTCAATAATCTCAAAATTATAAATATAATTTGTGCATTCTTACTGTGTTATAGTTTTTACTGCATTTCAATAGTTTTAATTTTAATTCATAAATTTTACAATATTCTTCAAAAGACTTATTATAGATAATTTTACCTGTAGTTATGCCTAAGTGATGCCATGTTGATACAAAATTGTTTTTACTCTTCAGGTTCTACAGATGGAAGAATTCATGTTTGGAGCGCAGAAACAGGAGTAAAAACAGCTGTATTAAATTGTGACCATACAGGACCCGTTCAATGTGTCCAGTTCAATCCCAAATACATGATGTTGGCTTCTGCTTGCACGAATATGGTAAAGATATTTCATGAGCTATTTCATTTTCCTGCTCTTCATTTCAAAATTTCTCAATCTCATTTGAACGATCATTATTATTCAATTAAGGATCGAATAATTTTGTTTGAATTTCATTTTCGTAGGCATTTTGGCTACCCACGGTTGATGATTGATTAAAGTTGATGTAGCTGTCGCTCCAGCAATCTCAAAAATTGTGATTTCCTCATTCATGATCGAACTTCATTCATTTGTTTGTTTACTGAAAAAAATGTATCACATTCATTTGTTTTATGCTCTGTGTTTTTTTGTTGTTCTTTTTGCATTTTAATTCCACACGTTACAAACACTCTGAACTTTTTTTTATTATTGCGTTTGTCCCAAATGTAGTTGTCATTTATTTTTTAGCTTAAATTTCTGTTCTGCATTTTTTATATTATCCAAGTCATTTTAAATATTTGTTAAAAGTTCAATAAAGTGTTTTTTTTTCTTTTTCATATAGTCTTTATTATTATTCATATCAAAACAAGTGCAAAATAAATAAAATGTGCGATAGAACTACTGGGGATACTTTATATACCTTAATTTCACACAACTATGGTCCAACATAATACAATTTTCTAGATTTATCATCATAACTTCTGTGTTCAAGCTATTCAAAAAAAATGTGTACTGACATTGCCTGTGGAAAGATCGAGCATTAATATTAAACAATTTTTTTATTCCTTACATAGCTCAAATATAGATTTTTTTTTAAATTAAATTTGAGACATGGTTGTGCTGTATAATCCTAACTATAGTCCATCAAATATATATTTATTTATTTAGTGTTATAAATCGCTTATGAATCATAGTTACCATAATCTCGCATTGTCTCTTACCAATCGATATGACCAAAAGACTTCCATTTTCTGGCACTTCCATAGGTTGCCAGATCTTGTCATGCATTTTACATGAGCTCCATTGTCACAACTTGCCCAGGCCAGTATTCTTCATATAATTTGCAATTACAAATTCATCATTTGCAGGCATATAATCACCCAGGATCCCATGGTTTGTTAATTCCTTCCTCAAAGGCATCATCAGAAATTCAGTGAAGTATCTGAAGCCAAGGAATATTCATCTTCATCTTTGCAAAAAACTTTCTTTTTATTAGAGAAAATTGAGAAACTTATCATCTACTTCTCAAGTTGCAATCTCTTCTACTGCCGCTGTGGTGGTCGAGTGGTCATAATGATGGACTCGCATCGTGAGGACCCAGGTTCGAGGCCCACCGTCACCCCAGTGGTGGTCAGCTGAAGTTAGTTTTCTGTGGTTCCCAACTTCAAGGCGCAAATGCAAGCCGATCTCCCCATTAAAAAATCTCGCCACAGAGAGCAACAGTCCTACAAATATTCAATCATTACACTTCACTACTGAGCACTAAAAAATCATACACAACACTAGATACGCACTCAGATGGTTAGGTACACATACTTACACTTCCAGCACAACTCACTGGGTAGTAAATTGCCCATGGTGAGAGACCTGAGTTGTGCTCAGCTTGAAAAAAAAAAAAATCTCTTTTACTGAAATACATTTATCTGGCTCAACACCAAGCTTTCTTCTCTTAACAGATGTCTCTCGTCCTACTGCTTATTTTCTCGTAATTTAGTATATTTTACGAAGGAATCTGAAACAGCGCTTCCATCTGGACCTTTGGTATTAGGATCAGAATATGATGGCAGGCGTTCTTTGACTTTGGCTGCACAAAGAGGAAAGATGCCAGCCTTCCTGAACCCAGTTTGTAGATTGACTTGGGAAGAAATTTATTCCAGCTTATTTAATAATACAAATACAAGGCCACAAGTAAAATTCCCAACGAGGTGGCTGAGAAAAATATCCCCATAACAAATATGGATGTCATATATTTCTCAAAATACAGCAACCAAATTAAAAATGTAATTATTAAAACTAAATATAACATACATGAAGGAAATAAATTTTTTGGGACTGTTGACATGCAAACCTCTAAAAAAAAAAGCTGTAACGTAATCCCAGGGTTCCACGGAACACCAGTTGGAAATCCAAGGCATCTTGCATGTGATGTCATTTTCCACTCATCAAGTATTTGCTGACAATAGCATTTCATACATACAAACGGCCAAAAATAATATAATATTGTAAAGAACTGAAAACAAAGTATTATATTTGCTATTATTTTTCCTATAAATATGACAATACATGCAAGTGTAAAAATATTTATTAAACATATGTAAATACTACACTGAAGAGCCAAAAAAACTGGTCCACCTGCCCAATATTGTGTAGGGCAGGCAATTTATGCAAATATATAATTTGCGTAAGCCTAACATATTTCAGTAATTGAAGACTGGAAATGAAAACATAGCACAAAAAAATAAAAACGAGTACAAAAAAAATAAAAACTTTCTTTTTGCTTCAAAACGTAGTAAATACCAAGATTTTCAACCTGGGAAATGTGAGTGCCCAACTCACTCTAAGTAGTTAAAACACACATTAGGAAAGATGCCACTTAGTGCCGTTCAAGTATTATGTAAGCCATTTTTGACCCCCCTCCCCCCTTGTCACAAAATTTTGTCATCAGCTCTGCCCCTCTGAATCCTAATGCTTATCGGTGGGATCAGAGACGTACGGGGGGGGGGGGCTCTCGTGCCCCCTCCCCACTATCAAAAATTTATTTTTTTGATGCAAAAAAACTTTTGGAACAAAATACCTTTATATGTTGTTATAATCAATTTCTGTGAATTTCAATGTAATTTGAAGGCTATGAACTCAAAATTTATCTTCAATAAATTCATTGCAACCCACCCTCTAAGCCATATAATGATAAATCGCATAAAGTCCCATGGGCCAAATATGGCCCTGGGAGTTATCTGATGTGGCCTGCCCTCCTCAAACCTAATTTTGTTAAAATGAACTAAGCTGCACATTTACATATCGCTTAAGTCACCCATGGTACAATTCCAGAATATTTAAACGGCCTGTGGCACATTTCCAGAACACTTAAATGACCCGGAACACAGTTCCAGAACACTTAAGCGATCAGTGACATATTTTAGGGATCCCTTGAGTGACATGTGACATAGTTTTAGAGCACTTAAGTGGGCCCCAGTGTGGCTCTACATCACTCAAATTACCCGCTGCACATTCTCAGATTATTTAAGTGTGATCCGCAGCATATAATTACGGATCACTTGAGTGATGCGTGGTACAGTTCCAGAGCACTTAAGCGGCTCGGACACATTTCCAGATCACTTGGATCCGCGAAAAATTTAGAGATCACTTAAAGTGACTGTAGGGGACTTATCAATAGGGGGAATGTTACTTCAACTGCACACAAACTATTGAAATGTTTTTCTTGTTTTTGGCGCACCGAGTAAAGATGCAATTAAAAATATTGTATATTTTCATAAAGGGTGTTTGAGGATGTAAGCATTATCCAAACCCCCCTCCCCCTTGTCATCAAAAGTCAACAAATCGAAAACCCTTCATCAAAGATGGCGTAATACTTGAACAGCCCCTTAACACGGTCTATGACACCTGAAACTTATTCGTCACTCTCCTGTAAAATTTGCGATTTGGCACTTACTGTGTTTACTGTTTCCAGTCTTCAATTCAATAAGTGTCCTTGTCTAAGGTAAAAATATGATAACAAAGGGTAATATATATATATAATGGCCTATCAAGCTGATTAAGGATTTCCTTCCCTCAAGCTAGGGCCGCACTCATGTCCAGCCTGGTCCAATAGCCATTCACATTATTTGTTTTTCAATATTTTATTCCCCTGCTGTAATGAAGCACCAACCGCATAAGCTGGCTCAAGTTCTTTGGCAAATATTTGCTTCCAGAATACAATAATATGCCAATATATGTTGCGACACTTGGTGTTCTTCGACCAATGTGTGGCCAGACATCTATTGGGTGAAATTTACCAGCCCAAATCAAAGGCGGCTCCTTTGATTTGGGCTGGAAAGTCTAGGTTGTCTTCGACCAGCCTCCAACCTTTCGAGGGCTCGAAAGGGCCAATCAGCTGCAACGGCAGTGTTCCAGCACCTGGGCTGGCCACCATAGTGACTCTGAAGCCAGAGCCAATCAGCCAGAACAGTAGTGATCCAGTACCTGGGCTGGCCGCAACAATGACAATAAAATAGCAAATATTGCACAATAGATACAGCATTTTGAAAAGTGCCCTGCCTGCAAGCGCACTGAACAAAAATTTTCAGTTGATTTAATTTGTATTTTTTATCTGCTTAATTTAATTTGTATTTTATGCATGCTTATGGTAAATAAAACAATCTGGGTAATTGCAGACACTGATCGCTGGGTGTGTGACCGGGGGGGGGGGGCACCTGCATTGGTTGCTTGGGCTCGTGAGCACCCTCCTGGGCTTGCCACAGGATGATGTCGGTTAGGGTGCATGGCCTGGAGCCCCAATTACAGGGATCAAGGGATGGGGGCGCTGGATCAGGTGGCTCAACATACGAGCCTTCTGGCCTGGCACACTGCACTGTTCTCTCCAGCATTTCCCAACCCCTTGGGGTAATGTGCTTATATCCCTCATGAGGCAGAGCATGGGTTATGTCTGGCACTACAACCTCCAACCTTTGAGAATCATTGTCAATGGGCAGGGAAGATAGAAGCAACCATACTACTTGCCCATGACCAATCTTGGAACATATTGACCCAGGCTAGACACAAATGTGGCATTGGGAGAAAGCTGGCACACTTTTGTAGTAATTTTGACTTGTAAATGCATTTTTGCCTTCATATGAGTAGCACTCAAGTCTTTTGACAAATGCAATAATGTTTGTAGTGCCAACTCATTTGCATGCACTGCCCTGACATGTAAAGTAGAAGGAAGATAGTTATCGACACCTGTAGCTGAAATTTGTTTAGGGTTAGAGAGCTTTTGTGTCATCTAATTTTCGTTTTTGGGTGGATTGAAAGTGTTTTGACTAATATTATTTAATCAAATATAGAAATAATTAATTCTTATTTAATATGAATTAATTGTAGGATTGAGCAGAACACATACAATGAAAATTCTAAAGCATAAAAAATATTTGGTAGATTTTTTTCGGGAAAGCGTAATTAGAGGCTTTGAGTAAGGGAAGTCAACCTGAAGTGGCAGGTGACTTTGGTATTTCAAGATTGTTCATAACTTCTAGAACCAGGTTTAATAATCTCCAGAATATGTAAAAGGTAATTTTCTTTCATTACGACCAAAGAAGATAGAATAGTCCACTAGGTGAAAAACCTGATGAATTTTTTAATTCAAAATGCAAACTGACTGAGAGTATCACTTTTGTGTAAAACGTTAACTGAACATTATGGGCGTGTTTTGGTTGTCTTCCAAGCAAAAAAGGTCATTATTATTTAATTACAGAAGGGAGAATTATACCAAAATCTTCCTATTGACAAGAGAAACAATCCAAAGTACAAAGATAAAACATAATGCACATATGAGGTATTACATATAGGTAATTATAAGGGTAAATTATATAAGCTAATTATTAAAGTATTAAAGGTTCTTGCTGTTAAACATGAAGGTAAAAGTGGGGATGCTTCTTTGCTAAGTGTCCGCACTCTTTACCTTTTCAAAGAAAACTGGTTTCGTTATAAAAATGTTTCATAACCACATGCCGCTCTAACCAATATTCCAGCACGACAATGACTGTAAATGTAGCTTGAAGGTTGTTAGGCATTACTTCTGTGCTCAAAAAAATGTTATTTCACTTTTCCCAAAAAATTGTGTTCACATTCCAGAGTTTTGTTCGTTAAAAGTTTGTCTTTCCTCTTTCAGTTTATAAAAGAAGCAAATTGTAATAACTCAAAAAGCCTGAGTATCGCATGTTGGAAAAATATTTTAAAATTTGCCATCGTAAAATTTTAAAAAGTGGCATAACATTTTGGCATCTGAGCAGACTTGAAAGCAGGGTTGGTAAAAAAAGGTTTTTTTAAAAAAACCAAAAAAAAAAACAGTTTTTTTAATATTTAAACCAGGTTTTTTTTTTATTTTAACCGGTTTTTTGTTTTAAATAAGTATTAACATAAAACAATAACATTTCTGAAAAATCATTCAAACTTCTAACAATTAAAATAAAATGTTAATTAATGTAATTAACACTATTCCCATATTTAATTAATCAATAAATATTTCTTACATTTTAACAAAAAACAAATTTTGAAATTCAATTATTTTTTGCTTAACTCAATGGATTACTTCGTGTTTGAAAAAATTCTTTTAATGTTAATCATATAATATAAAGATGTTTTCTCCAGTTACTTTCAGTATACTTAATTAAAAAGCTATTTTGCAAAAACTATAATACAAATTAGGTTAATATAATGTATTTGATGAAGCATAAATAATACAGATTAATTAGTGATGATTAACGATATACAGGGTGATTATACCTAAGGTTCTGATTTCAAAACACTGTAAAAAAAATTATTGTCAGAAGACGAAAATTGGCATTAATATATTCCTGAAGAAATGGGATTTTATTTGGTAAAGGGGAAAAAAAAAACTTTTAAATATGTAAAATTAATGACATCATCCAACATGTGGGAAATTTGCTTGCAGAATGGAAATGATAGCCAGTCATGGCAAAACGATAACTTAATTATAGCATTACACGATTTCATAATTCACGAAAACATCACAAAAAAGTAAAGTAATTGAACAAATAACTATAACTTACTCAAGAAATTTAAATATGTTGTCCACAGTGTTCTGGCTATGAGATAAAAGCACAAAAATTCTTGTTCAAAAACAGATCAGAGTATGCCATGGTCATGTGGATGCGCTTGCAATTCAGCTTTATTAAATCAAACGCGCCCCCACGTTAATATTCCTGAGGAACTTCTAACATATAAGGGATGCGCTGAAGCTTGCAATCCGACCACTGTTCATAACATTTTGAGGTACCCCCCACAGCCAGAAGTTGCAAAGGTTAAGGTCAAGTGAACTGACAGCCAGCCAGCTGTAGTGCCATCCTGTTGTCAAAATGGGTCTTCAGCAACTTCTTTACTGGTATTGCAATGTGCATCTTGATAGAAGTTGTTCTATCCACACATTGATGCTGTGGAAGTGCCGAAATGATGTGGTTGCACAAAATAGATTGTATACTGCTGGCCAAGTACAGCATCTACTTGCACATTTTGCACTTTTTTCTTTTATCCAAAGAAATTTCCATTGCAGGAGTATCCATGCAAAAAAATCACCCTGTATATAGCTGGTTATTTTTCATAAATCTGTTACCACTATACAGTAGAACCTTGATTAACTGGGCTTAATGTGAAAGTATAAAAAAAAACAACTATTGAATATTAAGATTGGGAGATATACACTAGATGTGCTACTTCTTAAGGGATAATTAAAATGTCTGTGAGGTAATGTGTAACTACTAGTACACTAGTCTTTGTCCTTTAAGGACAGCTGATGTCATTATTGGATTACAGGACCACCTGCCCCTAGCATGATGGTGTCGCTACTGTTGTTGCTTGTTTGTGAAGGGAAAAAGAAGCCATGTGAGATAATACACCACTACATTTAGATATATGATACAATCCTTATTCATGAATTTGCTAAAGATAGAGCATCAGAATATAGCCAAAGGTTAGAAAATGTGGTAAGAATGAGAAAAAAATTTTGGCTTCTGTATATAACTTTAAATAACTAAGATACTTCATATGAAAAAATATATATACATTCAGGCCCACTTTTATGAGACTTTTTGAAAAACCCACTTATACCATCTTATGCCATATAAAGATGTACTATCAAAATGTACCCCAAGAATATAAAATGTGTTAAAAAGGAAAAAGTTTGGCTAATAATAAACCAATATATTTTTCAAGGAAAAAATATTTAGGCCACTTTTATTTGATTTTTTGAAAAAAACCAAACTGGTTTGTTTTAAAAACCCCTTGGTTTAAACCAAACAACTCTGCTTTAAAGGCAACAAAATTGGAGTTTTATGGGTGAAGTCAAAGCCATAACTTAAATAAGTCAATAATGAGTTCCATAGATAAGTCGAATCCGGTTATTATGTAAATTTCATGGTTTTTCAATTGTACGAAGAAAGGAATGAGGAAAAATACCCACCGACAATGGAACAAGCATATTGAGTCCATCTTGAAAATATGTCAAATAATTTTATAATTTAAAGGTATGACATGACAGATTTGATTATTTATTAGTTTAATTTCTTGTTTGTGTCAAAAGTTTTTTGACCCACCATAAAAAAAAGTGATTAATTTTTTTTCTGATTTTACTTAAGTGTAGATAAGCAATTTTTTGGTCATAATAGTTGAGATTCAATGTTTGTGTTTCAAGGACAGATTTAATTGAAACAAAATTTGTAGAAAAGTTATTGTCAAAAGATGAGCGCTATTGTTAAGTTGGAACGCACTTCATTTTCTCATGAATAATCTAGATATTACATTTATGGAAAAAACCAAATGCCTTCCATAGATGTCTTTTAATATCTTAAATAAATACAACATATATACACAAAAATAGTTACAAAAAATGTGATGCTTACAAACACACAATTACAGAAATGGAATGATACCATATTACAAGTTTGTTTTTTTTGTCTCCAGAAACGTGCTATTCCAAGTTAATTTTTATGTTCTAAAGCATTAGACTTTACAACAGAAAAAGATTCCAATTGAAATCAAAGCTTTAAAAATAAATTCATTGCCCTTTTGTAGGATTCTATGACATGCAGTGATACCTCGAGTTACAATTGCCTTTAGAGAGATCCAAAAAAAATAGAAAATATTTGCTAAAATGCTTGAACTTGTGAGCCTAACACATACAAGAAAAGGCTCATTTCACATTTGAAACCTCATTTCACATTGAATGGACATTATGAACTTGCCAATGACAATCATCACAGTATACAACTGTTAGTGGTTTGCCTGCCATGCAAACACTGCGCTTTCTTATTATGCATGGAATAACTACACTGTGCCAATACTTCCAATTTACATGGAAGCCTTCTGATTTTTTTAGCCTTATTAAAATCTTCTGGTCAGAAACCAGATTCTGCAGATTTTGCTTATCTTTCTCAAGTCCTCAAATTTTGCTTTGCACAAATTTAAAATCCCCAAAGTAAATTCCTGTCCTTGCAATCTCAAAGTGACAGTTTTCTTGAAAATACAGGATATTGCCAAATATGATACCAAAACTGAGCTAGTTTTCAATTATTGCTAAAATCTCCACAAAAAATTACCAATGGCAAGCAATAAAAGGCTACTGCAAATGAAACACATTAAAATGAATTTCAAAATAATAATAATAAAAATGAAAAATCGAGCTTGACGAACAAGCAAGATGAATATTCATAGTCCTAATATCTTTATTTTTCTTTATTTATCTCTGCCTAATATAGAAAGCAAAGTGACAATTTAAAGTTGGGAGAGCCAAAAATACAGGGGAATATACTGCTAAAACGGATCATATGGTTAGCCCAAAAAAAATCTCCAATTTTTAATTTCATTTGTGGGACGTTTTCTTCTGCAGCGAAACGTTTCACCACATGAAAAACTAGATTTTTATGAAAATTGGCACCTATGCTGTACTACGACGATTGATTTTTATACGTGTATTGATATTGTGGGGAAGTGGAACAAATTAGATATACCATTACTTTAAATGAAAAAGTTTGCTTTTAAACACAAGTTTTTTTTATACGAGTAACTTTTAGGAACCAAAATAAAATTTTCAAGTCAAGGAATCACTGTATATGTAACTCAATCCCAGCAAAACAACCAAAGTCATAATTATGTAGCTGACTGAAGATGTAATATAAAGACAACAAATATAAAGACAGATTGATTTTGAAACAGGGCGTAAAAATTCCTAGATGCCAAATCACTGTAGCAACTAAAAAGGTAGCATCAATGCCTAAATTAAAGTCTGAGTACAGAACAAAATTTCAAATTACATCAGAATGTCTGCTAACATCAAACAACATCCAAACAAGTCAAAGAAAACATTATTTTGAGACATTTTGCTGCAGGGTCAAATGCTTGGTGACCAAAAAATTTGGTTGGCGCCAACTTTTTTTCAATTTGTCTCAAGCCCTGTTATGTATATATTATGGTGTCCCATAAATTTGTAAACAGTTTGAAAATTCATAAAAATTGAAGGAATTGTGATATATTTGAATGTGGTTTACAAAAAAGTAATTCCTACGAATAGGGGTTGTTTTTTTTTTTACAGAAAAAAAATTCAAAATTTTGTCAAGGGCACAACTCTATTGACATAAGTTCTAATTAAGTCAATCGAGTCCTTCATTAACCTTTCTTCAAACTCTTCTGTGGCTGAAATGCTCGTAAAGCTTCAGCCGGCAATTTATGGCTGAGACAAAACAATTTCCACATCACGATAAAAACTTTATGAAAGCACCAAAAAAAGACAATTTCGAAAATGAGCCGCTTTAGGACTTCAATTTGCATATTTCCAGTAATTTGCTTTCATGCAGTGCCTTCTATCATAAAAATTTGAGTTTTTTTTCTGCATTTGGAAAAAACCACCTTGTAAGAATAACTTTTTTTGCAAATTGCATTCAAACACACCAATTCTTTTAATTTTTATGAATCTATGTTACACTTGGTATTAAAAACCAATGAAAATAAAGTTTAAATTTAATAAAGTTCCTTTAAAAAAAACCATTTCATAATTTTTTCAATCGCTTTTGTATTTCAATTTTATTCCTCTGAATCCGGGGTCCTTACACTGTATGTCACAGTGCCCTGACAAATGCTTCTCGAAGAGATTCTTTTTTAAACTGCTCTAGGGAGCCACAGATAAGCGTTGATTAAGGTAAGGGATGGAAAAAGTTTGAGAACTCCTGCCCCAAACCGTACATTCTCAAAGGGGGTGCCATAGCATCAGGATGCAGTGAGATCAGTCACGATTGAAGTAAAGGTATCTCATTAATTAAATTATAATGAACATGGTGATGTGACTGATTAAATATAGAGCAGTAAAAGTGCCTCGATATTAAACAGCGACGGCACAGAATTTTTAATATTATTATCTCATTCCAGAGGCTGCTGCTAGCATTAAAAATTTCAGAGCCAGTCTCTAGTAAGAGTATCACTGAAGTATTTTTCAACTTTTGCTGAAATCGTTTCTAATTAATTTTATTGGAAAAGCTTCAAAGACGATGTTTTGACTCCCCTTTTGCCTTTGGAACACATTTCAGTGAAAGTCGTCCCTCTAATTTTCAAAAAGAGCAATGATGAAATGGAGAAGACCTCTCTTAAAGCTTCAGCAATGAAATGGAAAGTCCTTCAATAAAATTTAAAGTTTAAAAAAACATCTTTTGGGAGCCATAGAAAAAAAAGCACAGGGGTGGGGTGTAGGGATAAATAAGTTACGCCTCGTCTTCAAATCAAATCTTGTTTTTGTCGAATTAAGTTCTCGATTTGAATTGTTTGATACAGAAACTATTATAATTTCTGTGGCAGGAATAAAGATAGACTAACTACGAAATAAACATTAATTATACACACAGACTAGACAGAAACTACAATACTTGTGTCCAACAGAATTTCTGAGGTTCACCATACTTTCAATCATCACAGATATAAACGTACATTTCTTTAAAGTTTCAGTTATATAGGAAAAAATCACAGTGAACTTGCCCTTGATTAATTACAAGATAATACTGTATCCATCCACATTTCAAGTTTGATCAATCACTTTGACAGTAATTAATTGATCCATAAGTCCACTCACTACTCAGAGTAATTCTTTGTAACACATGCTCGGGTTATATATATTTATGCCAACATTTTGGAATCTATTGCACATAACAAAAAGTGGTGTCGATTACTCATTATCACATTGTTTGAATAATGGAAATAAAAAATTTCAATCCAATCACGAGCTCTCGCTAACCAAAAAAAAAAAAAAAAAATCAACAAAGTTTAAGCAATTTTCTTTCCACGATATCTTCACACACACACACAAAAACTTAAGTACACAGAAAAAATACAATATATATTTAAAAAAAAAAAAAAAACGAATAAAAAATGAGAATTGTGCATAATCCACTACTCTTTGTGTGTGTTTTGGTCCAATTAAATTATATATGCCTGTGACACAGGTCACGTAAACTTTGTGATGAACTCGTACTTGAGACTTTCTACGATAGTGCAGAGCATCCTTGCAGGCTCAAGTTTCAAATGCAAAAACTCTTGCACACTATGGAGAGTCAACATCATGAGAGCTTGCCCGTCAATTTCCTGAAATAAAAATTTATGAGAAAAAAAAGCACAAGCAAACAAGATACCAAAGTTATATATTGCATTTAATTTGAAGAATCCTGCCATGTTGGGGGGAGGCTTTTGAAAATAACACTAAATATGGTGTGTATATATATATATATTGAGTACATGTTATTTGCCCCTCTCCACCCCCGGGAAAAGTATAAATGACGTCTCTGATAGGATTCTATGAATTGAGTTGTGGGGAAGAACAATTTTTTTTTTTCAAAGAAGGGGTGGTATAATAAAAAGTTTGGGAAACTGATGTAAACCATCTTGTTTCAAGAATATTGAGAGAGATTAAGCATATTACTTATGTTTGAGAGAGGGCAACAGTAATTATATGCAGTTATAATTCAATTATGACTGTGGGAATGAAAGTAATAGATTAAAGAGTATTTATGGAAAATTCACTGCCATGCAATTCACCTATAGGAAAATTCACTGATAACAGTGCAAGTGAGTGATGATAGGAATGACCGTGTGAGTGAGCAAAAATGAATACCTATATAAGTAATCAAGGCAGTGGGTGAGTGACAGAGTGAGTAAGCAATTGAGCTGCCAGTGACTGAGTGACAATATGAATGACTGAGTGAGTAAGCGATTGAGATGCCAGTGACCACATGGGTGAGTGATAGTACGAATGACAGAGTGAGTAAATGATTTAGTGATCAAATGAGTAGTAAAGTTATTGAGTGAGTGATCATATGAGTGACTCACTCATTTTTCTCACTCACCCACTATCTCACTTTGTCGGGGGAATAAAGCAAAAATAAAAAGATAAAAAATCAAACCTGTGCTTTGAGCAATCGTGCAAGAGGTTCACAGGGTGTGCTCTTTATGTATTTGTACACATCATCGATAGACCAGTCCACTGGATTACTCGGCAATCCTATCTGTTCTGCATCCTTTAAGACCTTTGGAGAGAGACAGCTATCAATTTCCAGAGCAGTACATATTTGATAGAATAAAAGAAATGGGATTAACATTTATATAGTTAGCACTCGATATAATGACCCCCCTTCTTCCCGCTGTAAAACATATATGGTGGTCATTCTATGAAAACATTTGGGACTTATTGTACCGGTCGTTGTAATTCAATGGTTCCTATAACGAACATCGACTGTATGCATTAAACTGATTTTATGGAAGCTTTTATATTCAAACAAACAATAACCACAGGTCTAATTACTACACAAATATATAATATAGGCTGCAAATGAGCAGCCTTTTTTACAAATATAATGTTTTTTTTACTCTTGTGAGAATATTTTTTTAATTTCGATAAAAGAAAGGGGAAGATACGAGGACTTTTAACTAATTTTTTGAACTAATCACCCACACATGCCTCTCTTAAACATTTCTATTTGTTTCCAGAAAAATCTGCTTGATCATTTCTCTGACCAAAACTCTGGGAGAAATACAGTCAGCCCTCAGTATTCACAGGGGTTACTTTCCAAGAGTCCCTGTGTGCGAATAACCAAAACCAGAAAATTTTGTTTTGTAGGCATATAATGAAAAGAGAAGGGTGCTTCTGAGGTACAAAGCAGCAATGGGGGGATCGATTCTCTGTGATGATTTCAGTAATGTTTCATTATAATTTCTTCTTCATTTAATTAAATATGTTGGAGTACATTGGTAATGCTTCATCTACATATGTAGAATCAGTATTACTATGTATTATTTCTTTATCAATGTAATAACCCAGTGACGATTTAAAGTTGTGAAGCCCATCTGTTATGTTGCTCATAGGGAACATGTCTCCCACTTCTTCATCTTGATCTTCTTCATGGAAGAATAAAACTTCAGTTTCAGAAGCAGTTATCTCCACTAATTCCAAGGATTGAAGATCAAAACGGATTAATCAAATTGAGGATTTTAACCAATCTGTGTCGATCGCTAATTGTTTAACCTACGATTGTAGTTTAAACTGTGTTGGTGAATATGGTCGTTAGTATTGCTATACACAGTTGATATATCAAATTTTTCTTGTAAAGTTTTCACTTTCTTTTGTCTTTTAGAAAAATTTCCGGAAGCACTAGAAGAGCCTGGAGAGTCGTCATTAACACATACAATTCATATTTCATTCTGATACTAGAAAAAATGCAGGAACAGTGTTTTCTCAAAACAGAAAGAACATGAATATAGAGATCTGACTGTATATTGTATTTCAATGAGTATAAGGAGCATCTTTTTTGTCAAAAATTGAGTCTGAAAAATGGAAAGGGTTTCTTAATATATATATATATAGGTAGAATAGTATTATATATAGGCATATCTTTCTGATTTTTTTTCAAATTAAGCCCAAAAAAATCGGGAGGTTTCTTATACATGCTAAAATACGGTAATTCAAAATATTAACCATTAGCAGTCCTATTTCAAGGTGAAATAGACAACGGGAAAAAGTAGTACTTCATTGTTATAATGGGCTCCTTACCGTTACAGGAAGGCTCCCCACCAGATATTGGCTTTTGTGTTTTTTGGATAGCTTATGAGTTATGAGTACAATAGATTATAAACAACTTATAAAAACACAAACACTAACAAATAGGGATGGCTCCCAGCAATCATCATTACAGGCGGGGTGGGGGCATTAGAAAGCACAAACTTTAAGTACCAATGAACTGAAAAACCTCTGGACAACAAAGGGTTAACCTCCAAAGTTGCAAATTTTTGTTTTTCGAGGATTTTTCCCCTTTCACAAAAACTTTTCCCCCCGACTTGTATCAAATATTTTGACATTTCTCTGACTTTTGCCAAATATTTCATATTTCCTCCCATTTTTTATTTCCCTGATTTTCCAGGCCATTGGAAACACTACTACTATTACTTTACCGTACATGCACCTCATACACACATTCCTCTTTGGAATTTCTAACGAATTGCCACATGCTGGAATGTGTATTATGAGTGAATATGTAGCCCCCCTAACATATCTATGTTATAAAGTTGCGCTTGTTTCGTGTTCATGCTGTCATCTGTCTTCCATTTTCTGAAGTAAAGATCAAAATGCTTGAATTTTCACATTATGTCAGTATTGTGTGCCTGTCCTCTGTGGAGACACTTTTTAAATGGAAGACCGGCTCACATTTGTGCCCCAAAGCTGGAAAACCAACTTCTCTCAGCTGGCTGAGTGTTTCACAACGCTGGAAACACTGTTCTAAAAAAAATTTGTGTATCCCAGAAAGAGTTGTGTATGCATATTTGTGGCCCTAGTTAGTGTATTTATGTAGTCAGAGTTATCATTTTTTTGTGCTCAAGAAGTGCTGCTATCTCTGCCTTCCATATTGAAATTGAAAGCGGTAGATTCCTAAATTTTGGTGCTTATGTAAGTATCAAGTTCAAGGAACTGCTTGCTGTCTGCAGAGAGACTATTTTTAAATGAGAGACCTGCTCTTACTTGTACCTTAAAGTTGTAAAAAAACAACAAATTTCTATTTCCGGCATTGTTTTGTTTACCGACACCATGTATGTTGCACGCCGGAACGGCTTTAACTGTACGAAATGTACTGTCTGAGCTGTTGTCAGCAAACTGCCTTCTCTTTTGATGTAACCTGTAACTAGGGAGGACTGTGTGGTTGTCTAATTTTTATTTTATTTTTGTTTTGAAATAACCTGCCGCTGATTCGTTAGGAATGCATGCTTTAAGACCTCTTTGAAATGTCATCATCTCACTGAAGGAACCGTTTGGAAAATAACAACTTGAAGATTGATGTTTAACTTACAGGCCAAGCTTTAATATGTCTTCACTTATTTGTTGATTTAATCCCTGCCCTAGAATGACCATGAAAAATCCCAGGTAAATTGTGTTTCTTAAAAAACGGTACAAAAACCGCAGAAAACCAAATTCAGCAGACCACCACTGCCTCCTACAGGGTTCAAAACTGAATCCTTGTGATGCGAGTCCACCATGATGCTTAGACCCTACATATTCACCCCAACTGCTCTTTTTCAAATCAATTGTAGTCTAATATTTAACTTTTGAGTGCAGCCCATAAGTAACCGAACATAAATTCAGAGAGGAATGATCTTATGTTGGGGTGGGGGGGGGGGCTATATATTGATGAACTCAATAATATGAAAAAATTGACCTTTTTGGAAAAATGCAGGATAGTAGTGACCATTAATACATAATGTCATCCTTTCCAAAAACAAACATATCACCAGCACCTATAAATAACCATCTATGGTACATCATGAACAGGGGACACTGGATTCCTCCAACATACCCCTCTGCCAGCATTATGACCATAGAAACATATTTACAAACTACCATAAATTTAGAAGAGATCTTCATCTGGTGATAGATTAATAATAGACGATGATGGTATAATGAAATATTTTTATATAAGTTTGATTTTGTCCCTCTGTACTTTTCATTTTAATTGAAAGAGTTGCGTTGAACTTACTCTTGTGTGTTTGGTACTGACTGTGTTCTGAGGTCGAGGGTTGTTTTCATCTAGAACTTTGGTATAATGGACAGTGTTGCTCACAACTTTCTTAACAGTTCCTGGAGGCCGGCCTTTCTTTTTGACTATCGGCACAACAGGAGGAGTACCACTAATGTCTTTACTCAGCACGACGCTAGGTGTAGGAACTTTCCTTTTCCATGACTGTAAGGCTAAACCGTAATTTGGCAACTTGGCACCACGTGTGACTATTCTAGATTCCGATGGTTGAGAGACAGTTGAATCTTTGGTTTTCTTTCTTGTCGGCTTGTCTTCTTCAGATTCGTCAGAGCTATGTGCTAATGTTTCCTTTGATTCTTGCTTTACCTCTGCCTGCGTGTTCTCCCTTTGACTACTATCTCCAATAGTACCAACATCTCGGCTAACTACATGTTTTCTTTTCTTTTTTTTCCTTCTTCCAGGTCCCTTCCTTGTATCTGGGCTCTCATCTG
Source organism: Pholcus phalangioides (assembly GCF_987345545.1). NCBI lineage: Eukaryota > Metazoa > Arthropoda > Arachnida > Araneae > Pholcidae > Pholcus > Pholcus phalangioides. The sequence goes on along the minus strand of NW_028301608.1, from coordinate 2,905,402 downwards.
AACCAGCAGCAGTGGCAGCACTACTTTTAACAGGGGGTTTTGCTTGCCTTTTCAGGAACCCGTGACCTGCAAGGAAAAAAAAATTCAGCTAATAGAAAAAGTTAACACTTAATCAGTTACATAAATAGTCATAATGCAATCTAAATATACTAGGACTCTGCTACGAAGCTGGGCTGGAAGAGATCTTTGCAAAAAGATGGTTGGCAGCAAGTTCTGGCATTCAGTCTTAAGACAAGCTTCACTAAATCAAATGTGTGATTGATGGATTTGATCTTTGCCACAGCAGAATTTTGAATTTCAGGTATTTTTACCATTCATCAAACTTTTGAAAAATTGTGAATTTCAAATACAAATACAAATACAAATACAACGCCACAACAGGCAAATTGCCCAACGAGGTGGCTGACTTAAGAACATCATGGATCTCCGAGCCCCTACCTACTACTGCTACACCACATATGCACTCCCCCCGCGGAACCCCCCAACGAATCGGTAAATGCGGGAATGTGCGTGTACGTGTAGTGCAACCTGACGTAAAGTTTGTTCCTGTGTAATGCTTGTTATGTGTAGTGCTGTCATCTGCCCCCAGTTTTACTAACTATGAGTGAAGTGTTATGGTTGAATGATTTACCGTTGTAGGACTGTTGCTCTCTGTGGCGAGACTTTTTAACGGGGAGATCGGCTCGCATTTGCGCCTTGAAGTTGGGAACCACAGAAAACCAACTTCAGCCGACCACCACTGTGGGGTTCGAACCCGGATCCTCGCATCACGAGTCCGGCACTATAACCACTCGACCACCACAGCGGCCACCACAAGGTCAGGGGTGTTTGACCTTTTATCAATTTTTTAAAAATTTCAGAGTTATTTGATCTGATTGTTTTTTATCACGTGTATATATTGTTTATAATTTGTGTTAATTGCATTTTTAATTGGGTTGCTGTATTTTTGAAATATATGACATCCATATTTTTATGGACACCTTTTTATCAGCCACCTCGTTGGGCATTTTGCCTGTTGTGGCATTGTATTTGTATTTGTAAAATAACAACTAACTCTCCTGTGTTCAAAAGCAAAGTTTAAAACATAAAATTTTTATTTTCTGCTCTTTTTAATCATAAGCCATTGAGAAATGATACTGGTTAACCAGGAACCAAAATTGTGTTACATAGTGTAGTAGAATTAGAAGAAATGAAAAACATACCGAATTTTGTCTTAGTCAAGGTGTAACATTTTTCAGGACAATCTTGTCCTACACGATTTGGGCCAAACAAATGAGGACAGCATTGTAACTTGCCACATATTTTGCGACAAAATTCTTCAACCTGGTCGCTATTTCTGACAAACTCTACCGTGGCTCTGTAAACCTTCCCTCTGTATCTGAAACATTCAGAATTGACATGCATGTAAATAAATATTAAATTCACATAATATCATCCTTTCTCTCATTGCAAAATAATACAATTTATGCACAAGCAAAAAGTTTGTTTTTATTATTTTTTTAACTAAAATCTCAAATAACTTTAGTTTGAAACATAGACATTGTAAATCAGGACAACCATTCATGATCTAAAACAATGGTTTTCGAACTGGGAGGTGCCAAAAGTTCTTTTGGAAAGTTTGAGAACTTTTAAATACGATAACATCCTGATTATCAAAACTAATGTGGACCGGACTTAGATGATACTGGCCTTATTAGATTTTAAGGTTTAATAAAGACATAAATAGTGTAGATTATACATTACAGCAAATTATTTCAAATTAATGCGGAATGCAATAAAAATATCAAATGCAACAAAAGTGTCAAAATTCATACAATATTTTGCTGCTCTCACTATCAACATTTGAAACTTTGCAAGTACTGTAATGTGGAGCTACTTTGCACCTATACAGGGGTGACCAATGCTGAAAAAAGGAGCAAATTCTGTGACAAAATTTCTAGCCGAAATTGAGCAGCACAAATATGGTTAGCAAACTATATCCAAAATGGGAGATGCATCAGTAACAAGGTCAAATCAATCAAATATAAGAGTTGACTGATAACATCTCCTATAGCTGCTAGCTAACGTTGAATCATTTTTCAGCACTGGTGCAAAATCACCACTGCAGGTACAAAGTAGCCCCGGATTACGATATTCTACAAATATCTACAAAATAGCTGTAGAAAAATAGTCACTAAATGCACAGAACCATTTCTGAGCAACTGAAATGCAATTTAATCAGTTGACATGTGAATGGTATACAATAATGATAATGGTAGTTAAAACTAAATGTAGACACCCCCCCCCCATAGAGAAAAAATTTTAAAAGCTTACTTGGCTTTGATTATCTGCTGTACCATGGTAGGATCAGTTTTTCCATATACTTGAAGTTCTTTTAGTACACGGCAGGATTTGTAAGCAATGTTTATGAGTCTCGTCAGTACATCTTTCATTACTAAATCTACCGGTCCAGGTCCAATGGTCTGAGGAAGCTCTGCCAAACGACACTTGCTCAAATAAGGCCCAGTAAAGCAGCAATGGTTAAAATAAATTTTTGGACACCAGAAATTTCCTCTTGATGAAGCTTCCATTCAAAATACAAAATGAAAAGCAATAAGTGCCAATGCAGTGCAATTACAAATGAAACTTTTTTTTTACTCAGATTTTCCAATAAAATTGCAAATTCACAATACAGAGTTATGAAACACTGATTTCTTTAACTAGCTCTTTTTGAGAAAATTTTATGTCTATCTAAATTTCATATGCATTTTACAGATTGTACGTCTTTTGTAGCCTATTTCATAAGACTGTTGGAGCAGTGGTTGTAAAGCTGACAGAATTCTGGATTGTTGCGTCGAGTTTTATTTACTCCAGTGCCAAGCATCTTTGAGAGTACCACAAAGTAGGAGGACCTCGCCCATATTTGTGTGTTGCGCTTGATTGATTTACATTGCTTATTGCAGATTAGATTGTTTCATCTATGTGATTTGAGGGGTTATTAAACACAAAATTGGTTCCTTGATTTATTTTTGAGTGGGCAATCATATACATTTACTATTAAGCTTACTGCAGAATAGATATAAATAAATCCACTGTGTATACAGGGTGTCCTGTAAGCCCTAATTCAGCCTTTATTTCGTCAATCATTTGTCATAGAGGTGGGGTTCAAAATTTGTTACAAAAGTTAACATGAATGAGTGCCACAACTCTGCCACCAAACTTATCCCATTGCAGAGATTTCTTCTAGCCCTGCATAGTGGCAGAGTCGGAGTAAACAAAAAATTATCAGTGATCCATCGAACATTTAACATTCATTTCATACTATTTATAATTTTTCTCCCATTCAAAGGCTCAAAATTGAATCTAAATACAGCCTAATTTATACAAACGCAAAACATTTTGGTGCTTTCTTTCAAAAACCTCTTGTAGAACTTTGTGTTGACATTTTTTTATTTGATTCATAAAGCATACAAAAAATAGTCAAGTTTATTGAAGAACATAATTAATTGCACCTTGTTTTCCCAGGCAGGACTCAGCTATACACTTTTATAATTACATGCCACTTCTATTAAAAATCATTTTTACATCTACGTCTCTTAAAAAAATGTCACTTCCCCCCCCCCCCAAAACTATGTATTTTGATGGTATGCTGGACTACTCATACATATATTTTATTTTAATTAATCACGAAAAGAATTGTTTATTTGCTGGCTTGACATGATTTAATTTACTCTTAAAAATTATATGTTTTTTTAGAACTACCTTTTTTGTAAAATAAAAATTCAATATTCTTTTTTTTTCTGCTTTTGTAATTTAGCTACCTTACCTTCCTTCCCCCATTATTTTCACTTTTTTTAGTTTTGTTCACCTTTTTTTTGTTTAAATATAAACTTTTTCAACCTTGATTGCCATCACGTGGAATGACAATAAATTTCTTCTTATTTCCCATTTAACCAGTCATCTGGCTACGACGGTATATGATGTCAATAAGAACATGATGAGTGTGTGTAGTCAGTTTCAATGTATTCATTAGAAATTTTAATCAGGAAAATAAATTTTATTAGCTTCAAACTTTCAAAAAAATAAAGGAAAAAGGAGAAATTAATTGTTCCAGATGACTGGTTAAAAAAATAATTCATTGTTTTTAAGTACATTCTTTTCTGTATTTACTTAAATGCAGTCTTTATTATAAAAATCATATTATAGTCAGTATAGATTCATACACCAGAACACATTGAAATAATATTAATTTCACAAAATCATATTAGAAAAACTAAACTTCAGCAATGAATTTTCCCAAAAAAAAGAAAGTTCAATAAAATACAATACCTTTCGAAGACACTGCAGTTTTAGGCTTAGAGCTGGAGCAAAAAAAAAAAAATTCCTATCACAACGAGAATATAGATAAAATGCTAATTCAATTAATTTATGGTCAAACACTGAATGATAAATTTATTACATATCAATGAGTTGATTTTATCATAAACAATTTGCATATACAACCACATTTGCAAATTTTGCTTTATCTATTTATATCATCTTTATAAATCTATTTATAAAGATGGATTATGATTTGATGGAATAAGTACCACAATCTTCTTATAACACACATTCTATGCTTACACACATTCTGGGTGTTTATAAAGATAAACACCCAGATAGTCATTGGTTATATATATCCCGTTTTCATTTTTCTTTTTTTTCAAATACTTAGGGGCCATTCAAGTATTACATAAGCAAATTTTTAGCAATTTTTGACCCCCCCCTATCAGCAAAAGTCAGCAAAACGCTGACCCCCCCCTTGTCATCAAAAGTCAGCAAAACGCTGACCCCCCCCCCTGTCATCAAAAGTCAGCAAATCGGAACACCCCCCCCCCCATTGATGATGACATAATACTTGAACGGCCCCTTACAAGAGTGGAAAATGGAAATTTTATTTTTGTAGCAGGAAAAATTATTTTCATAGCAGCAAAAATGTTATTGTAGCACTTTAAAATTTTGGCAGTAAATAAAATACACAGTTTTATATACATATATGTGGTAGCGTACACAGGATTACACGTTTTACTTCAAAAAAGTGTTATCTCAGCTCAGAAGAAGGTACAAAATACATAGAGATTTCCTCTAGAAGAAATATATTTTTTAAATTTTTGAATCAAAAAAATTTCGGGAGACTTCTTGATATTCATACTTCTACATTCACTACAATATCAACAAATGAGAGGCTGACATATGGTATTACAGATTTTAGAAATAATTCGAAAATGAGAGTTTTTAGATTTAGCTTGTAGACACTAATTTTAAAAAAAATCACTAAAGGAGATACTTAAAACTCATTAGAAAAGTAATTATTTTTCTTGTTTTTGCTGCTGATGTAAGTCTAAAAGTTGTGCTTTTGTTCTCTTCAGTTTCAAACATTTTTGAACCTTTGATCTTGCTTCTTCCACCAAAATTCACCCATTTCATATTTAAAATGATATGTTTCTTTTTGAGAGTTCACTCTTGATCATTGCCTGGGTTTGATTCAACATACTTTGAGATGACTTCTTTTCCTGAGTCATTCGTAGAATATTTATTCGAAATTCTCAGAAATTCAAATATAGTGATTAAAAACTATTAACTTTTTGAGGACCAAGTGAAATCAAAAATCAGCAGATAGAATCAAATTTCATTACATGTTGCTGGTTCCAATTTCAAACCACTGGAAAGCACATTTGCAGAAGGGAGCCATGAGGGTGATTGTTCCTTTCAAGAGCTCAATATTATGAGGAAAATCTGTTGTTTAAAATGTCCTGGCAGTAATATCCAATGAACCAAACAATAAATTGTCCCTCCCAACACATTGCCTTGAATTCGGGCCTGACTATTGTCACATAAGAAAAGCAAATGAAAAGATGATTTCATTGTGAAACAACTTGACCGGAAAGGCTTCATTATTAAAAATATTGAAGAGTGAAACCATTTTACTTTTATAGTCGCAATGGCAATTACATTTTTTATAAAATTTTCACTTTGAATTTCATTTACGTTTCTGCAATTTGCAGACCACGCCCTCAATCACTGGCGATAAATGCTGAAAAATTCAAAGTCAGATATCTTGATAAATAATGCATTTAAAAATACTGACTCTTTTGTAAATGTCTTTTTGGAGCATGATCTACATTTCACAAATTGGATGTTTTAGTACACAACAACTGCATAAATGTTTATTTTTTATTTTTCTTTCAGTATACGACCTTGGATTGTGTTAATTTTTTGAGGGGTCGTATACGTAAAAAAAAGTTAACAACTTTTATGCAGTTGTTGTGTACTAAAACATCCAATTTGTGAAATGTAGATCATGCTCCAAAAAGACATTTACAAAAGAGTCAATATTTTTAAATGCAATATTTATCTAGATATGACTGAATATTTCAGCATTTATCGCCAATGATTGAGGGTGTGGTTTGCAGATTGCAAAAAATTAAATGAAATTCAGTGTGAAAATTTTGTAAAATGTAATTGTCATTGTGTGACTATAAAAGTAAAATGGTTTCACACACTCTTCAATATTTTTAATAATAGTCTTTCCAATCAAGTTCGCGGAATGATCTGATTTATTGTTTACGTTGAATGACTTTTAACGCAGACATGATTGCCAGAAGGGACGATTCCAGTATTTCCAAAGCTACTACCCTTCTTGGCTTTTCTTGTACAACAGCATCTCGAGTTTTCAAAGAATGGCAGTTAAGCCAAAAAACTTTGAGCGGAATAATGGACGGAAATCGCTTGTGAATGAAAGAGGTTCCAGGCAACTGGCACACACTGTGTGCAGCAACGGAAGAGCTGCAACACAACAAATTGCAGCACAATAGAACTCAGGATCATTGCAAAGCATATCATAACACTCTACAAGACAGATCTTAAAACAAATTGGTTTTAATAACTGGTGACAAAAAAAGAGTCGCTTTGATTTTGCTGCAAAACCAAAGAAAACAGCTTTTAAGGAGTACAGAAAGCCAAAATAGGACACTTGATGAAGGTTGTCTGGTCTAACAAGTCAAGATTTCTTCTCCATGACCTTGATGGCAAGATCTGTGTGTGACGCAAGCAGCACAAAGCCATGGATGCGGCATGCCACATGGCAACTGTTCAAGTGGGAGGCAGTGGAATCACAGTCTGGGGAGCATTTTCCTGGTGTACTATTGGTCCCTTATTTCCACTGGAAACATCCGTCAATGCCAGCACCTACCTCTACATCGTTGCTGACCATGTGCACCCATTTATGGCCATAATGTTTCCTGATAATGGTGATAGATATTTCCAGCCGGACAATGCACCCTCCCATGGGCTGGAATTATTTCAGATTGGTTTGAGGAACATGTTTCAGAGTTTCAATTGCTTCAATGGCTCCCTCAGTATATAACAAGTTAGTTATATTTTATGTACAAAATTTGAATACAATAAGTGTCATAACCCTATAACAATAGTAAAGCAGTATGTAAACCTCTTCATATTACAGCAGATAAATTAACATGAAAGTCATGAATTGATAAATATCTCATCAATTTTAGACAAGAATATTTGATAAAGAATAGAAAACAATCACATAAGTTTATCCTGATATTGTTCTTGGGATGTTGTTAAAATGAAAGCAAATTACCAGAGTGAGATAAACATTATGGTTACCTTGATTCAGGTGATTCTATTGGAAGAACTTTGGATATTGATACAGTATCCAGCAATGCAGGTGTATGGAGGGGGTAACCATTACTTGCGCACCAACCAACGGGGAAAACTTCAAAAGAGTTCATTGGTACAACATGGCTGAGCTTTGCTTCTTTAGAACTGTCCAATCGAATCCATAATAAAGACTGAGATATTTTTTCAATAGTTGCAGCATGTATCTACAGGAAAATAAAAGCCACTAATCAGAATTGATGAAGCAAAAGATATGAGCTATTTTATAAATTTCAGTTTCTGAAGGAATCGATGGCCTCAAGAATTATCACTAATTCTCTAATGCTCATTAAGAATGAATCATGTAAATAAAGAATTCTGAACAAGAAAAAAATTTTAACAGAACTGCCTAAATTTTACCTCATCTGCAGAAAATGGATTCACAGCTTCAAGCTTCATACCAGCCTCAAATTCAGAGTCAATTTCACACTAACACAAGTAAATAAAAGCAAAATTGTGAAAAGGCTCTCAAACATAAATCGAAAGTCATTCTGATTTAAAGTTAAGAACAAACGAGGAGAAAAAAAATGTATTTTCAATTCATACATGTAGTACAGAGCGATCAATTTCGAAGAGCACCATGTGGCTTTTTGTTCTCCCTTTGCACAACCATATTTAATGAACAGTTATTGTTTATTTCCCATTCTGGATAAGAAAAACATATTTAAAAACTCATACATAAACATTTGATTCTGTGCCACTGGGTGCGATCCGAAACAGCTCGCATACTGGGAGTTGAGAATTTTCGTCTCTGAATATTCATATATGGGACTATCAGAAAGGTGAATAATTCAAGAAAAGTGTGAAACACTTCATTGATTTAAACAATTCATCACTCTAAAAATGTCACATACAACACAGTAAATGCTATGAAACATAAAAAAAAACCTGGTCTGAATCATTCTTGTGTGAATTGTGTGTGGAAAAAAATTGTTACAACCATTTCCAAACACTCATACTAAAATAAATTCAATTTAAAATATTTTTATCCTTTTTTTTCTCTTGCAATTAATTTACTTACATCCTCATATCATTTCACTTAAATAATGTTGCAACAATCCCAAACCACTCAAGTAGTACCACACCTTAAAATATGGTTTCAATAACTACACTTGTAACTGAAGTCGTTATGCTTTTGAATTAAGGATGGTATTCAAAACTACCATGGGTACTCTTAGACTTAAACATAGGAGTGAGCCGCTGTGGTGGTCAAGTGGTCATAGTGACTTACTCGCATCGCGAGGACCCGGGTTCAAACTCCACAGTCACCACAGTGGTGGTCGGCTGAAGTTGGTTTTCCATGGTTCCCAACTTTGAGGCGCAAATGCGAGCTGATCTCCTAGTTAAAAAGTCTCGCCACAGAAAGCAACAGGCTTAAAAAGTACAAATCTTCAATCATTACCCTTCACCCATAATTCAAAAAACAGATGGCAGCACTATAACAAGCATCGCACAGAAACAAACATCACATTATGTTCACAAAATGTACACACACATTCCAACATGTACCAATTTGTTAGAAGTTCTATAGAGGAATGTAAGCAAGATGCATGCGTGGTTTAGTATTAGTATACATAGAAGTGGGTGGTTCAATGGAAGCTAGCACTGCATTCAAAGGTCTATTGTACTGACGTCCCGAAAATGAATAAAAGTCCTCAGGAAACCTGAAGCTGCAGCAAATATGTAATGGGAATGTCTTGAATCCTCCAGCGAATGACACCCAAGCACTCAAACCTATCAGTAGAGTACATTCCACATTCAGAAATAAAGTACAGTGGAACTTCGGTTAACGAGCGGTTTGATTAATGAGCAATTCACATAATGAGCAAAAAATTTTCACCCAGTTAACAAGCTATGGTTTGCATTACAAGCAAAAATTTTCAGCTTTTTTTATTTTCATGTCATTACAACATAACTGATGGTTTTTTGCTTTCGCCCACACTCGTGTTATGGAATTTCAGTAATGTTCTCCCCTACTGTCTCTGGTAAGCATGCCTCAGTCAGAAATTTAACACACGTGCGAGTGTGAACATTTATGATACGCCATTTAGATGTAACACAGCAGCGATGTGTATGTGCACCTGAAATTTTTTTTAAATTCTGCTTGGAAAAAAACTGGGTTGATTGCATTATTGAACATGATTTTAAGAAGGCTAGCTCATGCAAAAGCCACTACTTGTGGAAGAGATTTTGTGATTGGGGAAGATCATGGACTGGAGGTGCATGAGGATAGCATTCAAGAACTAGTGATGAACGAAGAAGTTGATTTCTAGAAGTTGACGGTAGATGAAGTAATGGATCCCTTTTGCACGCACCAGCAAGAGTTCATGTGAATGGTATCTCGTCTGAGAAAAAGAGAAGTAAGGAGGAGTACCTCATATAAAATGAGATTAGAGAGATGTGTAGAATGTGGGAATCTGTGCAAAAGTCTGTAGAAAAGAACCACCCAAATGAAGCTGTAGCAATGTGCAATCTCTCCAACAACAAGAAAAATAAAAAAAAAATTTACCATTTCCTAGAAATCCTAAAAAAAGAGGTAAAAGCAAGTGTCATTAGATAAGGTTCTTTTTGAAAGCGAGTCTTTAAATCGCCCTAAATGATAATCCTCTTCTCTCGTCGTTTAGAGTAAGTTAATAATTTGTAAACATTATCTTTTATCTTTATCTGTATGTTTATTTATGATGTTATTTATATATTACGTATATTTTATTGCCTTATGTATAATTTTTAATGTATTTAATTATTGATTGAATGCAGTTTTTGTTAGTCATTTTTATGTGAATGACTAATTGTGGAACGAATTATCTGAGTCTCCATTATTTCCTGCAGGAAAGTTTGATTCGCATAACAAGCTATTTGGACAATGAGCACGTTGGCGGAACGAATTAAGCTTGTTAACCAAAGTTCCACTGTAGCTGTTTCTTCCTCATATAAACAACCTCTACAGGTTGAGTCACTACAAAATCCTATGACATTAAGATGCTCTTTCAGAGTTCAGCCACCAATAAGTAGCCCAATAGCTCTTCAAATACAATTTTTGCTAAGCTTTATAAGCTCCTTTTGCCTAAAACTAGGAGAGTCACAATCTGTTTTGCCTGTTACTTGGTTACTGCCCGAGATGCTTGGTTACTGACTTTCAATTTTCAACCAATCTTCGCGCTGTTTCTTCCTGAACGAGTTGAAAACAGTATTTCTAATCAATTCACATGAAATGCCCAAAGCTGTCTCGGGATCAATGAAGAGAATCTTGGAACCATTTCTAGTCACCTCTTATCAGCCAATTCATTACCTTAGATACCTGAATGACCAGGTACCCTGCAAAACTTGACTCTATTGTTGTTGGATAAATTACACAGAGTGCAGTGTAAAACTCCCAGACAACACGAGAAGTCATTTCGGACTTCTGGAGAGCCATCAGAGCAAATAAAAATATATCTTGAACTAAAATCTCTATCTATGCAAGTTCTACAACACATGAGAATTACAAAGATTTCAGTCTGAAAACAATGGTGTAGCCAGGGCCGAAACTAGATGCTTGTCAGTTCGATCAAGCTCGCATTTTGACACCACCTTATAATGTTGAAGGATAGGTCAAAGGGTGAAATTTGCATGCCCTTTTCATCTGGCGCCCAGGCACCAGATTGCTTGCAGATTCTCCCCCCACTCCCCAGTTGCGGCCCTGTGGGCAGCAACCTAAAGGATATGATAAAAATTAAAAACATTTCACCAAAATATTCCCATTAACATTTCATATGAATGAAAAAAAAATAGAACGTCATCTAGATAAATAACATATATAAAGTGCCGAAAACAAATAAAACGTTATTTCAAAAGAGTTATAGATACACCGCTCCAAAAATAATGAATCTATACCATACAATCAATCACACAAATAATGACATAAGATCTAATAACAATATATTCACGTTTTCTATGAATACCAGTCTAGAATCTATATTACAACAATAATACAACTACATGATACAATCCATCTGTATGGAAAATTTCTTTGTTACATAAATACAAAAAAAAAAAAAGCTTTATATTGAACAATTATAAACTGACCTAAACCATAATAGGCTGTTGCTAAGAAAAATAATCCACGGAGAAATCCTTGTAGACCTACTGGAAGGACAGGTATGTCCCTTGAGGTCAAAAGTGTATGTTGAATGTGTTTATATATATGCTTGTATATATGTTTGTATGTTATAATTAAAAAAAAAATGAGAATGCTCATCACAGTACATAGTCAAACTTTTGTCGGCATAATATCTACTTATCCTATCATGTAAAACATTTCAATGAATCAGGTACTCTGGGACTAATGACAGTTAATATTCAAAGTCATGATGGCCCCTTAGCTCAGAAAATCTGACTCGTAATACAAATACAACGCCACAACAGGCAAAATGCCCAACGAGGTGGCTGAGAAAAGATGCCCATAAAAATATGGATGTCATATATTTCAAAAATATAGCAACCCAATTAAAAATGCAATTAACACAAATTATAAACAATATATACACATGATAAAATATTATACAATGCCCATAAAGAATACTTATGGTTGTCTTATTCTAAGAATGGATAGCTTCTCGATTTACCCCAACATGTTTATCGTACTTCTTTTTAAACGTGTCAATTGTGTTACAATTTACTACCTCAGGGGGTAAGCTATTCCATTTATTAACAACCCTATTAGAGAAAATCCCTGCGACACCATAACCTTGCATTGCCCCTCACCAAACGATACTGGTGTCCCCTTGTAAAAGCAGTCGATTGGCAGTGTACTAAAAGTTCATGGTCCATCCTACCCATCCCATTGAAAATTTTAAACACTTCGATCATATCTAAATGAAATACCTTTTCATTTATTATATATATCCTATTATAAAACCATGAAAACATGGCTTTTCACATGCAGCTTTTCATCACATTATATTTTTTTACATCTGTTGACAAGGAAGCAGACAAGAAAACAAATGGGGGGGGGGGGGAAACCTGATATGTACTTATTAGCTATTTACACTTAATTTTTTTAAGACAAAAAAAAATAAAACATACTATTAAGCCAGGGTTGGTGCCATTTGGCATGCTGTGAAATTAAGAATATGAAAAGCTTTGTCACAAGAATGAGTAAAGTATAGAAAAATAGTAGAGAAATTTTTGTTTACTGTAAGTATCTCTTATAAGAAATAATTTTAAGTTGTAAAATAGTTATTTCAAGATTTTGATTCAATACAATAGTCTGCACCAGGGGTTTTCAAACTGTGCAGTGCAGCGATAATCTCTGTCAGGGATGCCAACGAGCAGCAACAAAGGTTCTTTAGAGCGATTTTTTTTAGACTGCTGTAGGGAGCTGCAGATTAGCATTATTTAGGGGGAAAGAGGGCTGCAGGTGAAAAAGTTTGAGAACCCCTGGTCTACATTTCATAGACCATTTTCAATTTCATACAGTGACAAGGTCTTAAAAAACATGAGCTCATAAAACAGTTTTATATAAAAGAACAAAATAAAAAAAAAAAGCTAACATTTTTCGACCACCTAGAAAAGCTATCTAGCTGAGCCAATGACCTGTTGTGAAAGTTGAATACTATATTGTATTTTTCAAAATTTAATCAAAAGAGACAATGGAGGATTTCTTTCAAAAATAGGACATACCGCAAATACTCTATGAGAGCATTGATAAAAAGTATGTGGCGTGTGCAAAAAAATTTTTCTTAGAGAATGAAGCACATGTAACATTTTTTGTGCTAATATTAAGTAAAGGTTGGTCAATACAGATTTCAGTGGTTTTATTTACTGAAACCACACACATATCCACTTATCCAATTTTTTTTTCTCCTATCAATGTATAGAAATAGGACAAATGCTTTATCCTCTTATTAGTACCCACTTATACACATTCGATAGTACTATTTCAAAAGATAATGCCATCTAAAATTTAATTTATTTTAGACCTTATAAATTTATAACTTTCAAGTTTTTTCTGGCCCACATCAAAGATCAATGATAAAGGAAGAAAAATAAACAAATACTAGGAATTAAACCAAAACAGAAAATTAATTAATAAATAATGGCTGCAAATTCAACTCACTAAGCACTAATTTTACATTCCACATATTAATTACCTTAAAGAATAAGTTCGCTGGAGCAGCAGTTGTGTTACGAGCCAGAAAATATTTTTCCCATTCAAAAACAGCTCCACTTTCTATAAACATGAAATTCCAATATTAAAAATAACTACTTATGAAATAGGTCAGGCACATAACATGTATAAAACATATTTTTTAAGAACACACACACAACCAACCCGAAAAAAAGTATTTCTATCAATAACATATTATATCCTTATAAATCTAAATGAGAAAAATATTGTAGATGAAAATAGGAGAAAACTTATTTATAAATTTATAGACGCAAGTCGCCCAGGTCGATATGACATTTACCTATAGTACCAAAGGAGGATCAAAGGTGTCGCTAGTTCAATACCCAATGTGTCCTTCTCTAAATCTTTCCTGACATGGAGGTACAATAGAAATGACGATAAGCAAAACTCATTATTACCGCAGGAAGTTCCCCCCCTCAAAAGGCTGGGTGCGCCAACCCCTCACTGAGATATAGGAAAAACATTTCGAATTGTGCCTTTCAAATTCAGTAATAAACTGTAGGTTCCAGACCAATTAATCTGCAGAAATGACCATGGAGCAACAAAAATTATCAATGATCATAAATTTATAAAATTTTATAACAGAAATATTTGATGATAAAGTGGAGACTTTATCCCAGAGATTTTCTATAAAAAAATTCTAGTTGATAATATAAGATGGCCGACATGAAAATTCCTACATATAATCCACATTATTTATACATTTAAAAAATTTATTTCTTGGTACGATTATATTTCCTTGCATATCACACATATTTGCAGTTTTTTCTTATGGCTGGGATTACACTATAAAAGTTTGATACAAGTTCTTTTATAAAAAAAAATAAAAATGCAACCAATAAGCGTATCGGTTACATTCGAGCGAATGTAACCAATAGGCTCATTGGTTGTTTTTTTTCAAGTTTTGTAAAAGATCTTTTATCATACTTTTATAGTGTAATCCCGGCCAAAAATAGTTAGAAACTTTTTTTTTTAATTATCAACAAAAAAAAAAATTTTTTTTAAGATCACACATAGCCTTATGGGAGCAAGTAGAAGGATCAAAATTTTTTTCAAAAAATATGACAAATTCTTTTCCTTAAGATTTCATTAGTGGTGGTTTAGATAACTATCATTGTGAACATTCGATTTGAAAGACTAATAGTGCTTTTATTTCGTAGATTATTTTTATGTTAATGGACTAGAACATTCACATCAAGATATTTTGTTTGTGTATTTAATGTTGCTTATTAGGAGAATTTTATCCCTCAAACTAGGAACATTTGCAAGTGCTGCAGAGATTATAGGTCTTTATTTTCGAAAAGTAACAAAATTTGAATGCAATATGCTTTACATGGAAAGCCAATAATTAATATACCTGAAAAAAGCACAAACTAAAGAAATTTATAAAATAAATAAAGTAAATACTAATTAGTAATACTAATTAGTAGTACTAAATTATTAATACTAAATTATTAATACTAATCTAAGCCTCACCATACAAGGCAAATAAATTACTACATATTTATACAGTTGATGCTTGTTATAGTGATCCCCATCATATGGTCCTGACCGGGCATTATATTGGGAGGTAATTATATCAGAAATTCGATAAGAAAAGCAACATCTAGAGACAACTAATAGAATTGTTTATTTGGACAGGGGAAAAAATTACATTACTCATTTTACACTGAAGAGCCAAAAAAACTGGTCCACCTGCCTAATATCGTGTAGGGCCCCCGCGAGCCAGCAGAAGTGCCTCAACACGACGTGGCATGGATTCGACTAATGTCTGAAGTAGTGCTGGAGGTAATTGACACCATGAATCCTGCAGGGCTGTTCATGAATCCGTAGGAGTAGGGGGGGTGGAGATCTCTTCTGAACAGCACACTGCAAGGCATCTCAGATATGTTCAATAATGTTCATGTCTGGGGATTTAGATGGCCAGCGGAAGCGTCTAAAGTCAGAAGAGTGTTCCTGGAGCCACTTTGTAGCAATTCTGGACGTGTGGGTAGTCGCATTGTTCTGCTGAAATTGTCCAAGTCCGTCGGAATGCACAATGGACATGAATGGGTGCAGGTGATCAGACAGGATGCTTACGTACCTGTCAGAGTCGTATCTAGACGTATCAGGGGACCTATATCACACACACGCCCCATGCCATCATCACAGAGCCTCCACCAGCTTGAACAGTCCCCTGTTGACATGTAGGGTCCATGGATTCATGAGGTTGTCTCCATACCCGTACACATCCATCAGCTCGAAGCAATTGGAACCGAGACTCGTCAGACCAGGCAACGTGTTTCCAGTCCTCAACAGTCCAATGTCTGTGTTGTCGGGCCCAGGCGAGGCGTAAAGCTTTGTGTCGTACAGTCATCAAGGGTACACGAGTGGGCCTTCGGATCCGAAAGCCCATATTGATGATGTTTCGTTGAATGGTTCGCACGCTGACACTTGTTGATGGCCCAGCATTGAAATCTGCATAAATTTGCAGAAGGGTTGCGCTTCTGTCACGTTTAATGATTCTCGTCAGTCGTCGTTAGTCCCGTTCTTGCATGATATTTTTTCGGCCGCAGCGATGTCGTAGATTTAATTTTTTACCGGATTCCTGATATTCACGGTACACTCGTGAAATGGTCGTACGTGAAAATCCAAATTTCATCGCTACCTCGGAGATGCTATGTCCCATCTCTCGTGCACCGACTATAACACCACGTTCAAACTCACTTAAATCTCGATAACCTGCCATTGTAGCAGCAGTAACCGATCTAACAACTAAGCCAGACACTTGTTGTGTTATATAGGCGTTGCCAACCACAGCACCGTACTCTGATTGGTTCCATATCTCTTTATTTGCATACACATGCCTGTACCAGTTTTTTTGGCTCTTCAATTTATAGCGATGTAAGTAATTACAATGAAACTACTTTATCGTCGAGTCTGAAAATAAAAATCAAACTAATAGTTAACTGCATGCACATACAATTTACGGTCCAAGAGTATCATGTTGAGCTAATTTTCAGCCCGACAATATAAGTTCACTTGTGTGCATTTCCTCCCTTATAAAAAGAGAAATAATTCATTATGAATGCATATTGAATGGCATGTCATGGTCAGAACTTTCAATATCCTTTCTCTTTAACTCAGATTCTGAGAAACTCTGATCTCGAGAAATGGAAGGGGTCAGTCACACACTGGTATTTATTAGGCATCCCATTGATGTCTCATCATTACAAGCAGAATATTCTTAAATATCCAAAATCCAATACAATAAAGGACACCGACAAACTTTTTATTAATTTCTTTGCAAAAAAAATGAAAAGCATGACAGAGTCGAGTTCGGATGTTATATTGGATTGAATGGTCTAAACAAGTCATTATATTTAATGAACCGGAAGAAATTTGGGACTGACCATATAGATCGTTGTAATGAAACAGTCACATAGTCATGATAATGAGCATTGACTTTATTAACATTTGTAAACTAACCCTTTATATACGACAGTATGAAAAAATAAGTGAAAATGATAATAAAGATGTTAATATAATCATAATAATAAATAATTACCACGAAAATTATTTGGCAGGTTATTTTAGTTCTAATTAAAGACAAAAAATTTTGGTTTTTCAAAAACTAGTTGGTACATAATAAATTATCCAATCTGGTACTTTAAAGTATAGTCAGTAGATAAAGGGTTAACAGAGAAACAAATTTATTTGATCAGCGAATGAAAAATAAATTGAAATACTTATGGCAAAACAAAGTAAAAGGATTCACCATTGGGACCTAAAACCACGAGACCATTTTCTTTTGCCCAATTACAAGGAAATATTGTTTGTGTCCCTGAATGACAGCAAGTGCTTGGATATGAATTATTGTCTCGCTCATCCCGATCAACATCCACGATAAAAAATTTTGAGTTGAGAACTCTGGTGACTGTAGCAGCTCGTATGTCTAAGAGGGTCAACGGGTTCAAAACTTCCAGCTTCATCCCCCTTTTAAAACTATGTTCTTTGATTGACAGCTGAGGCTAAAAGAATATATAAAAACAAAATGGAATAAAATCAGCTTGCAGTTTCAATATGAGTTCAAATATGATTTTTGAATTGTTATGATATTCTGAAACATGATTCTGAATAAAAAGCAAAAAAAATACTATAAAATTAAGACGTATATAGTGAGAGACCAAATAGTAATGTTATACTGGCACAATTATCCTTATAAAGAGGTATCATTATACAAGATTATGTCAAGTAAACTGAAGAAATATTTCATGTTTCATACTCGCTGAAACATTTGTCCGAATGGAAGACGATAGAATATGAAGTGAACTCTTTGAATTATTACATTTAATACGCATGCACATATGATAAAGGAAGAAGCACGAAAGAAATAGATGTTAACGCATTAACTACATGATTGCGAATGATTGAGAAAGCGAGAGACACAGATGCAGAACAGACAGAAATCTTAAATCACTTGGACATTATAAGCAAAGCACAGAATGAGGTCTATTAGATGCTGCCATCTATATTAACGAAATAAATCACAGCACCCCTCCCTTTTTAGTTAGGAAAGTAGTCAATTCCCAGATGTTTTGAGCGAATGATTGTTTGTTTTGGTCTCAGAGTCTTTGTTGCCACAGTTCCGTTATCGTTTGGTATCTGCTTGTTTGCAATCGTTGAACTTGAAGGTTCTGCACTAGTTGACTCATCTTCAGGAATTGGGCTCGATCCGGAAATCTCTGAACTTGTAGGATCTGTAGGATAACGGTTCATCATTTGGTCAGCATGACGTTGGATAACATCTCCGTTATCGGTGATGGCTTTGTATGACACTGGTCCAGTTGGTTTCACAACAGTAGCCGGAATCCAGGATGCACCCTGGCTGTAATTCTGATGTAGACAACATTTTGGCATCAAATTGTCTCACTTTTCATTGTTTTTGCTCTGTAGCTGCATCTCCTGTTTCCACCTTCTATCACCCACCAAATGTGGATGAAGATGGTCCAGTACGGTAGTCAGCCTCCTTTTCATCAGCAGCTCAGCTGGACTGGCCTGTTGTTACTGAAGATGGTGTGATGTGTTGATGAAGTAGGAAATTGGAAAGACTTTCTCCAGGAACCTGAAACACAATGCATTTTAGAGAGTCCTTCACTGACCGGACAGTTCTCTCTGCTTGACCATTTGCACATGGTCTGTAAGGAGCATCCAGTGCTTGACGAATACCATTGCTTTCTAGGAAACAGCGAAAATCATTAGATGTGAACAGAGGTCCATTATCGGAAACTACAACATCTGGCAAACCATGAGTAGCAAAAATTTCATGCAGACCATCAATGGTTTTGGTGGCAGTAGTTGTCATTTGCCGTATTTCAGTCCACTTGGAGTAAGAGTCAATCAGAATCTGGAAGTTTTGTCCTTGAAATGGTCCAGCAAAATCTATGTGAACTCGGAACTAAGGCTTGGTTGTTATTTCCCACAGATGGATTGGAACTTTGGTAGGTGCATGCCTTGCCCGTTGACAGTTCGTATATCATCTTACATAGTTCTCAATATCAGCATCTATGACTGGCTACCATACAAATGATCTTGCAAGAGCATTCATGCGTTTGATGCGTGACATGCAATTCATTTAAAACTCAAGATCGACCTGGCACTGGTATAATTACTCTATTTCCCCACAATAAACAATTCTTATGCACTAATAGTTCATTCCTTTTTATGAAATAAGTTTGGAACTGCCAATTTTTCATCTCAACAGGCTAACCTTTCAGTACCCAATTCAACACTCTAGAAAGTATTGGATCTCTAATAGTCATTTTTGAGATATCCACAGTATGAAGTGGTGGATTTTCTAATTCTTCTATGAATAGTACTTCTAATGGAGATGTGACCATAGATTCAGGAGTTTTTGCATTTGGTAATCTGCATTACTAATTTTCTTTCCCGGCTTATGAATTAACGAAAAATCATACACGTTTAGAAGTAAACTCCACCTTAGCGCACACACACATTCACTGAGATTAAATCTCTTTTGTAGGCTTATTTTTATTGAAAATTCCCAACAGAGGTTGGTGGCCAGTAACTATAGTGAATGAATGACCATACAGAAAATGATGAAACTTTTTTACTCCAAATACTATACCGAAAGTTTCCTTGTCGATTTGAGCATAGTTCAGTTCTGTAGTAGTTGAGTTCTCAAGGCATATGTGCTATTGGTGCTTCTGAACCATCAGGAAGTATGTGACTCTAAACCGCAACAACTCCAAAAGGTGAAGCATCGCATGCCAACACAATGGGAAGCTTTTCATCGAAAGGTACTAACACACAATCTGAACTTAACAATTCCTTCAGAGAATTGAAGGCATCATCATGGATCTTTGACCATTTGAATGGTACATTTTGATCCAGTAATCTATGCAACACTTCTGCAACAAATGTCTTATCCTTAAGAAAACTGTTAAACTGTTATAGAAATTTATCAGTCCTAAAAATGGCTGCTGGAATTGTTGTTTGTTTTTTGGAATGGGAGTCGAACGTATTGCTTCAATTTTTGAATCGGAAGGGTGAATACCCGCAGCATCGATACGGTACCATAAAAATTCAACCTCAGTGATTCCAAAAAGACATTTTTCTCTTTTAGCACTTAATTCAACAACATTTTTAAGTTTGTCTAGCATGCATTCTAATCTTGATGCTAACTGCTCTAGAGAATTAGCCTGATCAAAACGTCATCAAAATATGGAACTACTCCTTCCAAATTTGAAAACAAATTTTCGATCATATTTTGGAAAATTTCAGAAGCAACATTAACAAACACTATATTGCAATCTGTTAGCTTTGAAAGCACCCTTGTGAGTTACGATTGTCTGGGACTCAACTGATGTTTCGTGTACACAAAGCTGTAAGTAAGCCTGAGCTAAATCTATTTTGGCGTAATATCCTCCACCCTTCAGGTTGGACAGTAACTGATTAACAGCTGGAATTGGATAGGGGTGAGCATTCATGGCCTTATTCAAAGTTACCTTATAATTCCCACATAAGCTAACGTAACCTGAAGGTTTAATAAAGGGAACAGGAGTTGACCACTTTGGGTTTTAAATAGGTTTAATAACTCCATCCTGAAGTTTTTTAAAAGCAATCTCTCGATTTTTGGTTTCATTTCAAGTGGAAAATTCCTAGCTCTGAGTCAGGAAATTGAGGATCAAGAGGTAAAGAAATGACAGGTCCTGCAAATATACCCAATCCAGTATCGAAAACCTCGCTGTATTTTTGAATAACGGAAAATTCACAGGATTAGACTCAATCTTTTTAACTCCATCCAATAAAATACCAAAGGCTCAAACCATGAGAAACTCAAAATATTTGTGCATTTGCATTTTGAAATTAGCAGTTGTAATCTGACTTTCTTGTTCCCAAATTTACTTCTACTTTGCATGAACTTAGAAGTGAAATTAAATTTCCTTGAAAATCCCGCAACTTCACAAAAGTGTTTCTAATCTTAGATTTGCAGCAACCAAACAAAGTTTCAAAAGTTTCTTTATACAAATACAATACAAATACAACGCCACAACAGGCAAATTGCCCAACGAGGTGGCTGACTTAAGAACATCATGGATCCCCGAGCCATTTTTTGGAGGCCCTACCTACTACTGCTACACCTCCCACCCCCCGCGGAACCCCCAACGAATCGGTACATGCGGGAATGTGAGTGTACGTGTAGTGAAACCTGACGTGAAGTTTTTTGTTTCTCTGTAATGCTTGTTATGTGTAGCGCTGCCATCTGCCACCAGTTTTTCAAACTATGAGTGAAGTGTTATGATTGAATGCTTTATCATTGTAGGACTGTTGCTCTCTGTGGCGAGACTTTTTAACAGGGAGATCGGCTCGCATTTGCGCCTTGAAGTTGGGAACCACAGAAAACCAACTTCAGCCGACCACCACTGTGGGGTTCGAACCCGGATCCTCGCATCGCGAGTCTGTCACTATAACCACTCTACCACCACAGCGGCGGCATAAGATCCAGAATCAATCTCCATTTTTAATGCATGGTTGTTCAATAAAACCTTGATACCTTGTTTGAAACCAGAAAAGTTAACTACAGAATTCGAATATTCATTTTCGGTTTTAATTTCATGTGTATTATGTGTGTATGCTTTATTTTTCTGAATACTCTTGGCCCGGCATACAGTTCGTATATGCCCTTTCTTGCCACAGTGCCTGCATGTCGCTGATTTGAAACGACAATTAGAATGGTCATGTCGTCCACCACAACCAAAACATAAGTAACTGTTATTAGAAAAGTCATCCTTTGAAACATTTTTTTTTTGTTTCATTAATTAAATTTATTTATGAATTATGAATGAATGAAATTTCTTTTTACTCTTCACTTGATCAATGAAATCAGAAGTTCCTGAATTAGAAACTTGAGAACTGAGAATGAATTTGTTTTGATTGTGAAAACTCAGTTTCAGCTGCAAGGCACTTGGCAACAGCATCGTCAAAATTCAATTTTGGCTCTGCCAATAACTTCCGTTGAGTTCCTTCATCTCGTAATCCACATACCAACTGATTGCGCAATCACATGATAAAGGAAGAAGCAGAAAAGGAATAGATGTTAACGCATTAACTACATGATTGCGAATGTTTGAGAGAGCGAGACACAGAAGCAGAACAGACAGCAATCTTAAATCACTTGAACATTATAAACAAAGCACAGAATAAGGTCTATTAGATGCTGCCATCTATATTAATGAAATAGATCACAGCAAAATATCCAATTATTGACCAATATTGCAAGGAGGATGAAACAAAAACTTACATAATTCATTTCTACAAGTCTAAAATTTTTTTTATATGAATACCTCTAGAATTCGTGAAGGAAAGGGTGACATTTTCACTTCTTCAAAACTCTGATTAAGGATTTTGTTCCTTTGACTTTCAGACAAATTAATTTTAGATCCTATAAAAGAAGGAAAAAAGTTCTGGTTAAACATAATTTATGTGTATGTGTTCAAAATTTGAAAAAATCCCATATTTATATTAAACACATTGAGGCAATATAGAAATTTTACTCTGTTAGTATCTGGGGAAAATCCTTACCAGGAGGAGGATTGAAGTTTGTTAAAGTCTTTGATTCTGGATTCAAGGGTCGGATCTTTTCAGATAAATAGAAAAGCCAAAAGCCATCTTCATCAGTTGAAGGATTTCCCACATATCTCAGTTGCAATCTGCCACCAACATTCTGGATTATCTTCATAAGTGATAAAGGTTCACAACATCAGAATCATTTGAGATAAAATGCATAAGATAATTTTCTTCCAACAATATGAAACACAGGAACTGCAAACTTGTTACGTCAGAACAAAATCATTCAGAAACCTGGGATCTCAAATTTTGCTTTATAATATGCCATTCAAAAATACAATATCTAAATGTCTGTTATATATAAAATACTGTACCTTTAAATTAATGCACATTCAATTATCAGGAAAGTCAATCTGATATACAGATAGAAACTCAAACTAATTATGTCAGATCACTGGTTCTACTGTAATCATTGAACTGAAATTTTCAGATATGAAAGTTATTCTTTTGTACATTTTTTGTTTTATACTAGATACAAAACGTTTGGGGCAAATGCAGCCAGAACCGCTGGTTTGAAGCCCCTAATTTACAGGATCATTTTCCTGAAATTGACTGAGATACATGTCAATTCAATAAAATTCCTATTTCTCATTCCAAAGAATGGTCATTCAATGCATTTTAAAAATAAATAATAGGAAAATCAAAAAATGAGTTTCCCAGA
The DNA here is from genome assembly GCF_987345545.1 of Pholcus phalangioides. NCBI lineage: Eukaryota > Metazoa > Arthropoda > Arachnida > Araneae > Pholcidae > Pholcus > Pholcus phalangioides. Next base: position 2,881,745 of record NW_028301608.1, on the reverse strand, counting down.
GAACCCTTACTCTAGCAGGCCATTCAGACTGGGTTTTTTCATCCCGTACTGAAACAATCATGTCCTCTTTTATCTGTTCAACTGGTGTGACATCAGAATCCGGCTAGAGAAGGAACATACAAAATAGAAATTGTTTCATTCAGTTTGTGCCATGAGAAATCGACCATGAAGTTCAAGAATTATGCACAGCACAAGATATTGGAACTTACATCATCCAGTAGAGATACGGGAACAGAATTTGCAGCAACATCAGGGCCAAGCAAACTTTTAAAATCAGGTATGCGTTCTCTCACACCTGAAATTGTAAATTATTGGTCGTCAAAACAATATAAAATCATTTGATAGGATACTTTTATGAACTGAATCAATTATGACTTTGTAACCTTTTGGAGGGTACAACATTTTGCCATTCTTCTCACACCAGCCAACTGGATGGCATTCAGAAGTCTTCAAATTGCACCAAAAATCAGCTGATCTATCCTCACCATAGCCTAAAAATCTCAACGTCAGCAAAGGTCCACAGATCATGACAACAGATGCGACCCAATAAGACCCATCTCCTTCTGCATTCAGAACTTCCATATTCATGCCCAGTTTGAAGCTGCTCATGAGACTATATTCAACCTAACCACAACAAAAAATGAAATTACCTCATTTATTGAAAAAAATGAAATAAATCAATAAAGATAAAAATTTTCATGAAAAATTAAGTATAAAATATCCCAGTAATTTACACACATACTATATTGAATATCACAAATTTCAAACACATCAAGGATTGGTTAAAAAATATTATTTTTGAAAGGGAAAAAAGTTTATTTTTGATTTGATAACTCTAGTGAAGGAAAAAAAACCCTATGATTTGCAAATTCCATGATCATAACATCAAATGACTTGATTAGATATCACTCTAGATGCATATACCCTACGTAGGATTTTTATTTATAGTTCATTTTATTATCAGCAGATGGCACGCAAGAAAATAAATATTATGAAGATGAAGAGATTAGTTTTGGCAACAGTGAGTTTGCCAGGAAAAGTTGGTGGGAAAGGCCATGTTATGTCTGTCTGTGATCGTTTTGTATTTTTTGTGTGTGTAATAAATGTTTAGAATTAGAAAATGGGGGCTTGGCCGGGATCGATTTGAATTTGTCGGATTTGGATGCGATTCTAAATCGTCTCGATTCGAGGTTTATAAGCGAATTATGCTGATTCAAGTTTTGTCTTCAAATCGTGTTGATTCATGTAAGCCACCCAGGCTCGAAGGTTCTACGATTGCGGGAAGGTTTCATGTGAGCCACCCAGGCTCAGAGGTTTGACAATTGCAGGAAGGTTTCGTCTTCGTGAGAGTCAGCCTGACAATCATTTTTGTCTTCGCGAGACTGCGCTGAAGATTTCACGATCACTTTCATCTTCACGAAACTGTGCTGAAGATTTCGTGATTGGTTTCATGTTCGCAAGACCGTGCTGAAGATTTCACAATCAGTTTCGTCCTTACCATGGGTCGTCCAAATTTGACAAGTGCATGTCTGTGATAAATGTGAATTGCGATACGTGTTTCACGCCTGTGGAAAAAACAATGTTTCTGACCGAAAGTACATTGCAATGTCATTTACATGCAATTGACTTGAGTTTCCCTTTATGGTGATGTTCCCAATTGCATTTTAAGTATATGCATATATTATTGTCTTTATTTATTTTGTAACTCATCCGTATATATCTTTATGAATTGAGCATTTTATACGAGGTCACCATGTCTTATTTGACACAGGGTATCAAAGAGAACTTAAAGGTGATCGCGAGTGAATTATAGTTGGTCACTACCTCTAATTTCAAAATCATAGATCTCAAGAAGGCCATTACTGAAAGCAAAGAATATGATGAGGAGTTTTCAAGGAGCTGCTGAAAACTATCATAGGTGATAGAAAAGAGGAGCAAAAGAGGAAAGATGCAATGGAAGAGCAGCGAAGGAAAGATGAAATCAAGGAGCAACAGAGGAGAGACGTAGTAGAAGAGCAGCGTATGAGACTGGAAATAGAGAAACTGAAAATTGATTTAGAATCCTGATCAAATTGAAGGACCCTGTTTGAAAATGTTAAAAGTCCAAGCCAAGCAGCGGGTTCCAAAATCTGATGCAAAAGGTTCGATACGAGTGATGATATAAGTCTCTACATAGTGCTCTTTGAGCAACAAGCTTCCCGGGTATTGCTACCCAAGGAGAAATGGGTCACTCATCTTCTAGGACTACTACCTTATGAGATAACACAATTGATTGCTCAAGAACCCAAAGAGAATGTGGAGAATTATGACCTTGTAAAAGAATTGTTGATGAAAAGATTTAAATTGATGGGTGAGAAGTTTCGTCCAGCTGTTTGTCTCACATCAGAAGCAGCAGACCAGTACTTGGCGAGACTTTCATCATGAATTATGAGCATATTTTGATGGCTGGACATCCACTTTAAAAACATTTGATCAGTTAAGGGATTTGATCATCATGGATCAAATTAAAAGGTGAAGCCCAATAGATTTCCGAGACTTATTTAGATGAATGGAGTAACTTTGTTTCTCCTACTGAACTGTCGGAAAAGCTCTTGATGATTACAAAAGTTTTAAGAAACCTGTCAAGACATCACATGCTGGTGAGTGGGAATGACAAAAATTCCCGAAACCAACATCCTGAAATTTCGAGGACAAGTTTGACACGAACAAAGAAATGGAAGATGAAGATATAAAAAAATGGACGCGTGAAAACAGAAAAACTGTAAAAAAAACGAGAGACAAAGTCAAGTAAGATGCTATCGATGTGGTAATGTGGGCCACTTGAAGATGTCCGAATGTCAATGTCCCGAATTACCTAAGAACTACTATAGCTCAACATCGTTCAACAACGACAGAGAGAGAGGAAATGCCAGACACTCACTTTATCAGAGAATTGTGGGAATATCAATGTGCGACAGTACCAAAGTCAGAAAGGTTCCTACTAAACAGATAAAATTAAAAAATAAACAGTTGGTGCACTCGTTGACATGGGCAGTGCAGTATGCATTTTGCATGAGGACGTATACAGACAAGCTGTTGGCATTCCAGAATTGACGAGTAAGCCCATACTATTATCTGGAATTGGTGCGGGTCAGGTGTGGACTAAAGGATCTTTTGAACAGGAAGTCGAGTTGGATGAAAATAGTTCACCCTTACGTGACATGTTGTACCCACAACACAACTGAACTTTCAAACAGTGATTGGAATTGGCATCCAAAAACAGGCTTCATTGGTGTTCGCTGAAAGTGGAGTCACTATTCACAAGAAGAAAATGTTGCTTATGTAGAGAAGTGCTCACAGTGATGGAATCTCATTGCGAGGATCCAGGTTCGAGTCCCACCGGCACCACAGTGGTGGTCGGCTGAAGTTGGTTTTTTATGGTTCCCAATTTCAAGGCGCGAATGCAAGCCGATCTCCCTGTCAAAAAGTCTCGCCACAGAGAGCAACAGGTCTCTACAACGTTACAAATATTCAATCATTGCACTTACTCACAAATTGAAGTATAGATGGCAGCACTGAAATATCAGGCACAACTCTATAGCTACACACTCAGACTGTTAGGTACACTTTGTTCCAGACTCTGCCACGAAACTGGGCTGGAAGAGATCTCGGCAACAGGATAAGTCCTGTGGCAGAACCCCTGGTGTTCATTCATGCTCATGTAGAGTTGTGCTGAATTGAGCCAAGAACACCAACCTGGCCTGGATCCCATTCGTAATGAAAAAATTGAAAGAAAGTCTCAACACAAATTCCAAAAAATCAAATGTTTCAAGGAGAATCATTCTCAATGACGAAAAGCCTATCTACCAGAGATCTCGACACCCATCCTCCCCCGAGAGATACAAATTTGTCGAGCAGGATTTCCCCGGTCAAAGAAATGCTATCAATGGGAAGGCATTTCTTTCAAGAGGAAAACGTTCACAAGACTCAGACTGATAAGAGGCAGACTTATAACAAGAAGGGAAAAAAAAAAAAAATTTTTAAAAAATCGCCCAATAATCAAATTGGTGATCTACGGGCTACACAAAGAACCGAGTTCAGTTCTGTACTGAAATTGAATCCTAAAGACAGACCCGAAGTTAAAAAATTCGGTAAACATTCAGGGTCTTATCACCATTACTGCCTTAACTGTTGTCATAAAGCATGTTTATAATGTGTCGATAGAGTTCTAGTGTGTGCATTTGTTTTCTCTCATGCTTATACAAATCTTATTTTGAATTTTTCCATGATTATACAAATCTATACAAAAATGGATGCTGTGTGTTTTTCTCCATGAAGAGCCCACATATATGTTAGATAGTCCAATCTTAAATAAATTACTCCCACAATAAATAAACAAAATTGACTTCTAGTTTTATTTAAAAATTCATTTCAGTTCTTTAGGTAATTTTTTCCCCCCATTCTTCAAAATCATCTTTCAGAAAAACCCTGCCCCTGACGCTACGAAATTGTTTTAACCAGGGGTTTTTAATTTTTTCCCATCCACACTGAACAGCGGAGAATTTACATTCTTCCTTCATATAATTTATATAAAAGAAATGTTTGTCTAATATTATACAAAATATATACTGCACACAAATACATAAAAATAAAATTAGAAACAAAAAAAACAAAGTTTAAAGAAGATTTACGTCTGTGTAACTTACATGAGGAAATGAAGTAGCTGGAGCTGCAAGACTATTTGTATGCTCCAGATAATCATCCCACACAAAATCTGGATCACAACCTTCTAGAGAAATGAAATAATTGATTAAAAACAACAAGGAATACATTCAGTCACATTCCACAACAGATAATGGGAATTAAAACAAAATTATTTCAGTATTTTTTTTAAAGCAATAGGAAAGTATCTGATCATAAAGCATTTATTTCCATATACAGTTGAAGAGACTTTTCTTCATTCAAAATGCAGACAAATTGAAGACAATAGACTAGAGAACAAGAGACCTCTATAGGAGGATTAATGAAATCACAGGCAATTTTAGTCCACCTTTCGGTATCATAAAAGACAAGAATGGAAATGTCTTGAACTCTGAAAAAGACATTGTAAACAGATGAAAAGAATACACAGAAATCTTTATAAGAAATCAGATGGAAAGATAATAAATAGCAATATAGAAATAAATCATGAACCACCAGTTACAAGGACAAAGTCAGATGGGCAACAAATCAACTAAAGAATTGCAAAGCTCCAGGTATTGACGATATTCCAGCAGAGTTTCTGAAAAAGGTAGATGAAAATATTATTGATGCATTAGCATCACTATGCCAACAAATCTGGGAGAAAATAGAGTGGCCCAAAGACTGGAAAAGATCTATGTTCTGTAATTGGAGCATTCCCTAAGATCACTTTTTTTTTTGTGAATGGGTGTGAATAATCTCTCTAATACCACATGCCAGCAAATTCTACTAAAAGGTGATCAGAAAAGACTCAAAACCATTATAGAAATAGAATTGGCAAGGAGTAGAGCAAGCAAGTTTCAGAAAAAATAGGGGGAACTAGAGACCAAATTGCCAATACCTATAAGATGGATAATGGAGGCAGCAAAGTACATCATAAGAAGTTATATTTTTGTTTCATTGATTATACAAAGGCCTTTGACTGTGTTGATCATGATAAGTTTAGGGATATTCTTGGAACAATGGGAGTGCCTAATCACCTCGTCTGCTTGATCAGAAATCTATATATTCACCAAGAGGCAAGTGTAAGAACAAACTATGACTTAACTGAATGGTTTAGAATTGAAAAAAAAGAATTTGGCAAGGATGCATTCTTTCCCCAAGTTTATTTATTCTCTATGGAGAATATATAATGAGAGCATCTGATTTAGAGGAATTGGAAACCGGTGTTAAAATTGGAGGTAGAGTGATCAACAACTTTAGATATACTGATGACACAACTCTGATGGAAGAATCTGAAGAGGACCTAAAGAACATTATATCGAGAGTAAAAACAGAAAGTGAGAAGCTTGGACTGAAATATGGTCATTAAATCATTTGAATATTTTTTCTTGAAATAAATTTTTGTTTGCTGCGATTTGTAGCAGCTCTTTATTTCCACATCCCTTTTGCAATTTTATCAGTAATTAGCAAGTTGATTTAAAGCAGTGAATTGTAATTTTTCACAAAATATAACAATATCCCATATTTAGGATCAAAATTTCTTGCATTCACCTCAATGATGCATGATGAACCTAAGTATGAAGGTATGTTATTTGAACCCACTGAAAAATTATCAATATCAGTTATATAACGGGTGAATTTTATCGAGTCTGCCTACGGGCCACCTATTCTATCACCACATACCATGGATTGAGGAACGTTGGCACATCTGCATTTTACTCATTGCTCGTTCACATGGCCCCCACATCCTGAAGCAGGGCCCCTAGGCTGGGATCTTTTACGGGCCCCCTTTTATGATGAATTTACAGCGTGAAAAAACAAAAAAATGATTAAAATCCTCCTGGGCCCCTGGGCTGGAGCCTTGTCAGCCCACCCCTTGTGGGGGCCATACTCGTTCACTTACTTGCTCAATCGCTAGCTCACTCACTCGGATCAAGCGGTTGTCTGTGAATTTTCCCAGCGATAAATTTTCCTTTCTGTGAATTGTTTGTCTTGAACTTTTTGAAAATGGTCTTTTTTTTTTTATAGTATTTTACAATTTTGGATTAGTGACCGAAAATGGTAGTTTCAATTAATTTGCACACTACTGTATATATAGTGTAGGATGCATAATACGCATTTAAATTACAAAATTTAAAGGTAACTTTATTGTAAGCATAATAGGCTAATTCATATCTCACCAGTTGTATCAGGATCCATTGCTGTAAACCTTTGGCTTCTAGCAGAGATTGATTACCACAACTTCAGAAACCTACGGAAAAAATAATTCACAAATTCATTAATCATCAGGATCACGTATCAATTTTTTCCCAACTGAATGCATCACTAAATATTCTGAGCAACACCATAAAAAGAAATTCCAATAATTAAAAATTCAAGACAACTATTTAAGACTAAGAGAGAAAATTTTATATGAAAGTTTAGCAAAAACGAGAAACAATCCTCCCCTCCCCACCCAAGGCCGTATTGAGAGCATCATGGGCCCCTGGGCAAAGTGATGTTTTTCATGTCCTACCTGGAAAATTCTTGAAACTTTCAACTTATTGTAGAAGGTTGGTACTTCTAACATTTTTAATGTAATTCTGTTGAAATTGTAATTTTTTTTTTTTTTTTTGTTAATCGAAAAACGTTTTCTCTTGAGATGACCCACCATTTTTTACTTGTCAAGACAGAACGAAAATTTAAAGTAACTATTTTTTAACTGAAAACTAAACATGTGGACAGCACGATTTTTGGTATTGATGTTATTGATTTCTGAAACCTTCCTGCGCACATTCTGAATGGATTTTTTTTACTAAAAAAAACCTTTTTTTTTCCCTCCAGTTTCAGAAAAAATTTTGTTAGATAGCAGAATTCATTAAATCGGGGTTCGACTGTATTATTCATATGCTTTTTAACCAATTTCTGTCAATTTAAATGTTTTTTAAAGGTGATAACTCAAAATTTCTCGGGAAGAAAATTTTTGTGTGTCCCCAAGCCTTTTGTGCCTCCTCCAAAGGTTAATCCTGGGTGCCCTGCCTACACGCTTAAACACGCCCTGGGAGTTTCTTTTGGTCACTCAATTGCTTGCACACTGTCTGGGGCACTCTTTTGTTCATTCACTGACTTAATCTTGCTCTCTAGGCCAAAACAAATTTATGGCTTACTGCCTGTGAACCAGGGCTGGAACTAGAGGGGGACAACTGCCTGGGCAGCAAATTTTAGGTGGGAACACAAAGCGCCATTATAAAATAATTGAATTTTAAAATGGTGGTGGTGGCAAAATCATGTTTGCCCCAGGCAGCAAAAAATAAAAATCCTGCTTCCGGCCACTGTATGGACTATACACAAATTTTGCAGCTCTTCTCCTATCCTAATAATTTTCTTGACCACTCATTCTTCAAATTTGATGTACTTGTGAACTTGATTTGCTGTCCTGAGATACAGTCCCCTAACCCCACTCCCACCCTGCAGTGCCGTCTTAACACATGGGCGCCTAAAGTGCAAATGGGGGGGGGGGGTGTCATGATACCGAGATGTGGTTAAAATTTTGGATATTAAGCATCTAAATTGGCAGGCAGACATGTCCAGCCAGTGAGGGCCTAAGAAAAATCACTTTGCCCGAGGCCAACAATGGCCTTATATATTTTTGTCCTCCCCTCTCCCCCCCCCCCTCCCTGTAAACATGCCACTAGCCCTATTAGCCCTTTCATTGAAAGAGAATACTGCTAACAGAGGCATATTTATTGTTTTGCCACCAACGGGCTATACAAATTTTACAGCCTTTCACCCACTCAAACCTAATTTTATTGACTTAAATTCACAGCAATGCGATCGATACAACCCTCTTGCCCTCACCCACCCCTATAAATACACTTCAGCCACTAATATGACACACTGTGTTGATCACTACCATGCTTGCACGCATTATAGGTCACTGTTCTGGTCACTCGCTCTCTAGGTCACTCTGTTGGACATTCACATGGTTCATACAATGTTTTGGTTGCTCACTAACCTGGTCCCTTGATCTCTAGGTCAACTCCCATGCTCCTACACTCCTTGATCACCATTTTGGTCGCTCACTGACCTAATCCTTTCCTCCCTAGGTGACACACTGGCTCACTCTTTAGGTTACTCTATTGGCCTTTTGCATGATTGTACACTTTATTGGCTACTCACTGACCTGATCCCTTGATATCTAGGTTACTCTTACACTCAGATCTCCCTAGATCACTTTTTCGGTCACTTACTGACTTTGTCCCTCGTTCTCTAGATCACCCTTTTTTGGTTGCTCACTGATGTAGTCTTTTGCTCTCTAGGTCACTCTTTTGGTCATTCCCATGCTTATACAATGAATGATCACTCCACTGACCTGGTTCCTTGATGTCAATGTCATTCTCATGCTCAGACACACTCTAGGTCACTCTTTTGGTCGGTCACTGAAATTGTCCTTCGCTCTCTAGGTCACTGCTGACAATTGCCACTCACTGACAGGTTCTTTGCTCTCTTGGACACTCTTTTGATCTCTCATGTGCTTGCAGTGACTCATTTAGTCACTCACTAATACAGCCCTTCGCTCTCCAGGCAGCTGCAGACTCCTAGTTTTTCAATGCTAGTGCACTATAAAACTTTTTAACATGCTTCTCACATTCTAGTAATTTTCTTGATTACCCATTCCTCCTCCGAACTTATCACCATTCGCTGCAGCCCGCGAACACCCCCCCCCCCCCCCACGTAAATACCTATCTGACTGCTAACAGCTCTCCCAAATCAACCTTAAAAATTATATCACCCACTGATATCAAAAGGCACAAAAAAAATGGTGTGCACCGGTAATATACAAAAATAAAAGATATCATACAACTATCATTTCCTACCAATGATGAAAAATGGTCAAAAATAAACACGTTCTAAATATAAATTTGCATAAATGTGAATAAATTATTTATTGATTAAAGAAACGAAAGCAATAAGCATTTACAGCGCAAATAAGAATTTATATTCATACCACGTTGAGCAACAGCGAAATTTTTAAAACTGAATTGCAACTCGCAACGAATTGGCAAAACAAAACCATTTTTTTACTCGCATTAAATTGCCATGGTCGATAAAAGAAAAGAAGGGGAATTACAATACATTTCAGAATTAAGAAAAAAAATTAAATAAAATCCTCCTCTGGATTTTTCTTCCATTACTTGATAAAATAAACAATTAAATTCATAAACAAATAAATTTTACCTCAGACACGTTTCGGACACTCACCCCCGTGTTCCAATCTAAAATCTTTTAATTATCCTATGATAATAAATATAAAAAGCATTATCATTACCACAGGATGGGGATTATTTTAACAAGCATTTTTTCATTTATAAATGAATCGTATAAGAAGTAATAAACAAACACAGCGCTCCAAATTTTACCATCAAATAAATTTAAATACGGGTATTGAATTGAACGAGAAAGGAAAACCACATAAATGAGGGGATGGGGAGGGAGAGAGAGAATCCGCACACCAACACGGAAGAAGGTGGAAAACAAGGGGGGGGGGGAGAGAGAGAGAACGTGCTCTAACACGTCACGTGACTCATCGCGACGCTCTGATTCGCTCTCCCTTCCGATAAATGTTCATGAGTGCGAGGGAGCGCGGCGCTCAGCCGTGGGATCACTGATTAGGATGTAAATGCGATTAGGATTTATTTTTTCCCGCATAGAGAGAGAGAAAATATATATTCTGCACAGAGTTTTTTATATCAAAAATTACGAAAAAAGACAAACAGTTAATTTATCTTCCAGGTAAATTTATTGTTATTATATTAATTCAAATCAGGGCGTCCTTCTCTGGGAGATATCGTCACTCCTAATTATAAATGTTACTAATTTTTTAAATTAATTTTATCATAATTCGTGTCGATTCAGTGGGTTCGGAAATCTCTGATCTTTTAAGGTTTCTCGCAGACGATAATTTTGTTTTAATGTTTTTTTTTTTATTACTACGTCACAGCCACATCAACACTTTATAGTGGGATCTCTAAAAAAACGATTTTTAGTGTTTTTTATTTTTCGACAGGAAAGGATTGCTTTGCTTTTTCCGGTCGTACGTAGTTTAATATTCAACCTATTCAGCTGTTGTGTTATCGGGATTTTCCTAGAAATTATGAAACGTTGTCTTATATAAGTTTGAATGACGTTATTTACATAAACAAAACAGTTATGATGTAAGCAATCTGAGCTGTGTTGTGTCTGAGGTAAAATCATAGTCAAATGTTCAGCTGTAATTTTGATCTTAGGAATTATATGTTGCGATGTTTTACATAAGTTTGAATGATCTTGGCTGGACTGTGTTGTGTCTGAGGTAAAATTATGGAACATGTTCATGTGATTCTCCTGGATCCTCAAATGTTTATCAATTATGTTCAAGGGATTTTTAGTTTTTCAGAGATACTTAAATTACAAATATTTTTCTACTTGAACTAAACTTATCATATAATTAATTATAAATATATTGGAAGTCAAAATACAGTGTTTGAAAAAATATTTCCGATATAATAAAACTGTTTTGTATGCAGTATCAGAGCCTATATTTTTCTGGCATGGGCTAATGGGGCAAGTAACCACCTCCCACAAAAAACAGGTGGCCCAAAAGTGGCTACCTTTTGTATTATATGCACAGGGCCCCTCGTCTTTGCCTCAAAGAACATATATAAAGGTCCCACAAGGGCAGGGCTCTAGGGCGTGGTAGCTCGGTCGATAAGATGCTCGCCTAAAGTACCAAAGGATGTTTAGAGGTGTCGCGAGTTCGATACCCGGTTTGTCCTTGTCAGAAAACTTTCCTGACACAAGGGTACAACAAAAAATGGCGACTTGACCGCAGCAAAAAATTGCATGCAACCGCAAGGAATCCTAAATCAAGGGGTTAGCTCACCAACCTCTCGATGAGCATAAGAAACAAGCCTGTCATTCGGAATAGGCAATAAATTATAATTTCCGGTCTAATTAGCCCTCGTGTGCAGAAAATGACCGTGGTGCGACAAAAATGATCAATGATAGGGCTCTAGGTCCAGTGATGATTATTTTTTTCACTATAAAAGAGCCTACTACTATACCGCACGCCAACTCTGGTCATATATCGCCATACGGCAATTTCCAACCAGTGGAGTTGGGTGGGAAATGAAGGCTTCATCCATTGGTGGTCGCCCTAGGCTCGGTAGGTAAAGAACTTGCTTCTGATGATCTATGCCCCTATTCAAACCCATGGACCTTGATGGTAACCTTCATAGTGGAAGACGAGCATCTTACCACTGCACCACTATAAAAGAGCCTGTCACAGATCCCAGCCCAGGGGTGCAGCTGTAGGATGTGGGGGTGCATGATAAGGGGCTAAGAAAATAATATTTACTTAGTGACCAAACTTATGAGCAATAGGCCCTGTGCTGAATAACTCATTAAAAAATTGTAATAAAACTTTCATTCTTTTCATCTTTTTTAATGTTGACTTTAATCTTAAGTTTGCTTACAGCTCGGGAATTGCAGCAACTAACAAAAATAGACAACTTCAGCGTCTGAAAATTTATTTAGAGGCACATCTGCATAGGCTAACTAGCTTTGACTTTCTTGCCATTCTGACAGCTATAGACATGGATGGGAAATCTTAGCAAACTCTCAAGGACAATGCATATTGCACACACATATCTAGACAGGTCATTAGAAAATTAAATGGACATACACTAGATCCCTTTTCGAACAGTTCAAAAAGGGTGTCCTTTATAAAGTATGGGAAAAATGACCTAACCCTATATTCAGAGGCAGATTTAATGCCAGGCCTATCGGGCCTGACTTATGAAAGACTCCCCAAAAACCTAATTTCTTTTTTCTAATTTAATCTGCTTCTGCCTACATTCAGGATCATCTTATCTTGAACATTGCAGTGTCCTTATAAGCTTATTACAATTCATATTCATTAAAATCAAATACAACCCTCGTGCACCAAAGGCTCTTGGGTAGTGTCTCACTATGTGTCCTTGCCTTAAGACGGTCCCTCCAGTACCAATCTATTATCCCCGGTCACATTCTTGTGAAGACTGACTTCAGATACTTATTTAGCCAAGTTTATCTGGCAAAAAACAAAGAAGAAAACATGTTTAAATTTTCTTTCAGTTTACTTACTTAAATGAAGTAAAAATTTAATTATTAATTAGCTGGCGCCATGTGCAAATGCGAGTCATCATCTCCATAGAAAGTCTCTCCAAACTTGTCCCACAACATAAATACATAACATACATACAAAATCCATAAATTATTAAAATCTTAAAATTGCATGTTCCATTTCTAATTTAGATAACTTCTATAATCAAACAAACTTTATATTATATAAATTATATTCCATTATTAATTACATTAAATATACTGTTTTCAATTTCAGAATTTTATTATACAAGGATTGTATCACTGAACTGTGTGTCTTGAGGTCAAATATTTGACTTATTGAAACAAGAAAGATACACAATAATGGGATAAAAATTTATCTCATCGAAATTAGATGAGCTTGATTATGAAGTTTAATAATCCAACTCAACTGCACTTCTTAACATTCAATACCATATAACTAATTTAGCTGCCCTATATGTATTAAGATTATTTATAATATTGTAAAATTTGAAAATATTCTTTCAAAATTGATGCATAACTTGTGAGAGATGAAAATAAAAAGAACGAGTTGAAGATCGTCTTTTCTTTCGGATCCACGCGAAAACCTCTGAAATTCTCATTCTAAAAAGTTGACGGCTATGCCATGGTATACATCGGACCCTTCCAATGCACAAAAGATTTTCTGAACAAAAAAGACTTGGCTTATACACAAGTAATATACTGCTATCGTAGATAAATTTATAAATTCGAGGTTATTTTTTGGAAAGATTTCTTGCCTCTCATAACTTTAATTTGATTGCACGTCACATTTGGAATATGAACAGAAATTTCATATGTTTCTTGATAGTATATTTATTTGTGTGTTTTAATTTTTTATTTTAGGTTCAGCTGTAATTACTGAATGATGCTGTAATCAATTTTTTTCATGTTGCTATGGAAGAGAGTTCTCATTGCACGCAAGGGGCTCTCACTGATTCCTTTGGCTGGCTAGTGCAAGGGATATTAGCATGTCTCGCTTTCATGTGTCTCGTTCGTAAGCAAAAATGTTTTCTCATGCCTCATTAAAACACCTGATCATTACTTTCTCATCAGCAGAGTTATTATTGACCATAAAATCTGACTGAAAATTCATGGGAGAAATGTCGACTTCCATTGGTTTAACAGTCACCGTATCATAGTTTTCAGATTTTCCTTCATCTCCGAGATTTCCAAAAAATTCTTGCATCTGCCAGATTTCAACCACGATTGTAGAAAATCCCTATTTTAGGAGGAAGAAAAAATTTCCAAAGAATTTACCCAGAAAAAAGAGTGCCGCTTTGTTTTTCATCCCCGAAATGACTTCACAAGTGTTAAGTAAATTGCCACCATTGCATCAAACAAAAAAATTTTCATATCCAGATGGAAAAGACTAAATTTGCCAAACAGCGAGAGTCTGTTCATCTTTCGATATCTGAAATGGACAAGATGGCTTGTGCCTGTTGAGTCTGTATATCCCATTTCAGGTCCAGTGGTGATTTTTTTTTTTTTAAAATTATTATTGGTGAGATTAAATTTGTTAAGGTTAACGATTAGAAATTAATATTGAGTTATTAAGTTAATTAATGAATCAGAATGGAAATAAAATTGAAGTTGTAAAATTTCAGGATTTAAAATTTTTCCCCTTTGTTTGAATATTTGTTTTTCGAACAATTGTAGGTAGCGCAGCATATTTGTTAAATGGCAATGTTAGTTGTAGTCACCTGCTGAAGTAAAAGACTTGACTTGCTGAAACTGTAAAAGTTGAAAATGTCAATAATTAGTTTGAGTTTTGTTCATCATTTCATGAAATGAAAATTTAAAAGGTTTTTTTTTCCTTGATAGTAAAACGTTTCTGTGAACCTAGACGAGAAAGACGACCCTGGTTGATATGGTATGCACATGTTATTCATCATAAATAAATGTTAAATGTGGCATGACAATGCTTCAGGATTTTATATGGTGTTGATATTTGAAAATTCCAGGTTCTATGACACATCCAAGCAGGGAATGGGTGCTATGGTAATACATTTTGCCAATGTGTTTCTGGCAGAGTTTTTCCAAGGTGACCCATGTACGTGGTAAGTTATATTGTGATACGTATATAAATTTTTTTTATATGAATTTATTCTACATTCACAATGTCACTAACTTTCTTGGCACAGAAGTACAGCAGAAATGGTGACAACATGACCACAGAAAACTATTGCTACCGCAGGGAGTCCTACACCGAGGGCATGCACCAACATCTCGGCAAGTGAAAAAATTCATAATGTTGAACGCTGTCATTTGGAATGCGTAGTAAATTGTATAGGTCCCAGCCTAATTAGTCGTTTTGTGCAGAAAATGACAGTGGTGGGTGCAACAAAAATTATCAATTATGATTACAACAAATTATGATCAATCAATTTGTATTGGCAAAATTACCTTATAAATGGTTGTATCTATTGGAAACATTTCTGAAATATACTTACTGTAATCTCCTTCATTTAATTTGACTATATATCTTAAAAAACATTGAAATTTCTTCTTGTTGATACATACTTGTACCACTGCATATGCATACAATATGAACTTTTTCCCCCCATTAGGTTTCAAAAGAAAATTTTTTTTTTTTTTAAATTTTCTAAAAATATTTTGTGGATGGCATATAGATGAGAGCAGAAAAATCGAGATAAATAATTCAAAAATGTTACCAACCTCTTCTATTCCCTTAGATTTCATTATTGATGGAACAAATTCACATCTACAGAAAATACAATGACATTCTTTGTCAAAGTATTGAAATTCTCATCTGCGTGGGGAAATCACAGTATTGCATATTTCCTCATAAAGATGTTGCATATAAATATGCAGATTCACAGGTGTAAGGAAGGGTGCTTTTTTAATTTTATTTTTTGGAATCTACTCTTCCTTTAACACTTTAGTTTGCAATGAAAATCATCTACCAGATACAAAATTGCAATTTGCCAGCCATGGCGATTTAAAGGAAGAAAAAGGGGGAGTCCATTGCAGCTAGTTGGATATGATATTTTTATTCTGTATTGTTTATCCAAGTTTAATGCTTTTGAAAATATTAAGAATTTTACTCACAATATTCTATTGATCGAATGGATGTGTTCCTTTAAAAATGATGGTTGTGTATTTAGCAACCATGGATTTTGACAAGTCTTTATTTTAATGAGATCTTTTGTTAAATTCTAAATGGTTTGATTTAAAAATGTTATAGGTACATTGTGAGCTTCTTACTCGATTCCTCGATTGGTCTTTTTATAATTTTTGTGGGTATACGCCTAACTCAGTACATAGCTAGGAGAAAAGGATGGGACCATCTAGTTTTTGGAGAATACGGTAAGGTCAAGAAAAATGGTGATACTCATTAGTATTTAAGTTTTCATTTTATTTATCCTATTACATTTTCTATTTCTACATTTTGACATTTGTTGAACAAATATTTTTACAATTTATTCATTCTAGGTAAAGCTCCATATGTGAATGCATGGTTGTCTCAGTGTGCTGTCTATGTTTTACTTATGCTGATTGAGAAGATACTGATTACATTATTGATACAAATCAATTTCTGGGATGATGTGAGTTTATGCAATTCTTCAATTAATCAATTCTAATGGTTGTGCAGCCAACAGTTTATGCATTGCATTTAATATCATGAAATTCCATCATTACAGCAAGTGTTGTCAAGTGTGTAAATGAATCCAGATTTTCATGACAATTTTATAATTGTGGGTGCTTTTGTTGATTTTATTGTCATTGAAAGAATGTGTTGAATTTAATACACCAGAACTCAATTATGTTAAATACAGATACATAACTTTTTTTCCATAACTAAAATTTTATACTGTCTTCGTGGGTGTTTTTATCAGCTATAATAATTTCTGATTCTTTAAAAAATCAAAGTTTACCTAAGAGTTTTTTCTAGCTTAAAAACCGTAATTGTCATCAAGCTCTTGTCTTATCTGCAAATGCATAAAGTATGTGTTGTATCTTCCCCGTCCCGGAAGAATACCAGTCAAGTCACTGTAGGATGGTTTTGAGTTACCTAAGAACCCTTCTTGCTTAACTTTTTATCATTTCTGTTGCCCAATACTGTTAAATCCTATTCTTCAAGTAGACTTGTTAACATGAGATTACTTGTTACCTTATGAAACTTATGTATCGTATGTGTGCATTCTTTGCTTGATAACAGACTAACTTTCATATTTTGAAAAATTTCAAAGTTCTGAAATGTTATTCTTTGTTTCAAAAATTTAAGCTCGTACATCACAGAAAATGGAAACTTAACTTAATGTCACTCTTATAAGATTATATTTAAAATTAGTGAGAGTAAACCTATGGTTTTTCAAATTCCAATATTTTGGGACCATTGGAAACAAAAAAAAATGGTATTCCCAAAGAATCCCCAAAATCATCTTATTCAGTTTTGTTGGTTATTAATAATAATATAAATTAGCCTTCCCCCCCCCCCCTTCTTTTTTCTAGGGCACTAAGCAAGGTAGTTTTGGTCAGCATACTATATTTAGTTCACAATTTTTGGCTATCTCAAGCTAATGAAAGGCATCCTATCTTTTAAAATCCAGCAAACTATAAATTTGTCATTGATAGTTGGAAGTAGTATAAATTATTGATGGGTTGGTGGGGGGGCAGTCAGTTTTTTTGAAACCCTTTTTTAAGGAGTTTTTAAAATTTTTCTGATCTGTATTATAACTGCCACACTAGAAATCGCTAAACCTTCTAGAAATTGCCACCTATTTTCAAGAATATTTTTTTTTTCCAATTGCAAGATGATAAATGCTTTCCCACAGTATGAAATAATAAAGCAATGAAGGGAAAAAAACCTATCGTTTTCTGTTCGTATACAACTTGTAAGAAAAAGGAAAACATCCTTTCCTTTCTGTTATCAGACTTTGGCAGAGTCAGCTTCTGTTCAAAGAAAAACGTATTATCAAGAGAAGAAAACTTACTACGATATCTGGGCTCATCAATGCTAAAATGAGAGGGTTTTGAAAACCAGCGATATTTCAGGATTGCCATTTTGAGAAAGTTTTAAAAATCTGAGATATCTCTGGATTGTCCCTGTAAGGGTTAATCACCAAGCACGAGTTGATTTAAAAACTTTCCCCTTTTCATTACTAAGTCCTGATTATTTGATATTCACGGGACATAGATAACAAATATTGTAAATAAAATACCATAGAACCCCCCCCCCCCCGATTTATAACAAACAAAATTTTCAGTATTTTAATAACCCAAAGGATATTCCCACATTAGATCATCAGACCTGCCAAATCTTCAGATTTAGGCCGGAGGCTCGGTTTTTTTTAGTTTTTTTTATTTAATTTAGATCAATTTTTTTAGATTTTCCCTGAGCTTTCAGAATGCCATGACATCATTGACTTCGTATGCACAAGATTATCCATCACTAATAGCATCCAAGATGATTATATTCTGCTTGGGTATGCAGGACCTGCCTAGGGAGGAAGGGGGGGGGGCATTTTTTCTCAATCGATTTTAAAAAACACAATTTTTTTTTTGATTGGGTCCGTGGGGGAAAGGCCCTCCCTTCCCCAGGAGAATCGTTGTATTTCTGGATTCTAAAAATTGGCACGTCTGATCATATTTAGCGTAAGAGTTCTAGAATAAATATTTTATACCCATGAATATTTCAAACATATTATTTATACCCATGAATATTTCAAACATATTATTTATACCCATGAATATTTCAAACATATTATTTATACCCGTGAATATTTCAAACATATTATTTATACCCATGAATATTTCAAACATATTATTTATACCCATGAATACAAAAGTGCATATTTTACTGCAATAAGTTTCACATTGGCATTTCGCTACTTTGAGAACAAAACAATTTCCTGTAATTTACATGAAAAAATTTTATTCCCCCTTTAATGAAATCTCGAGAAATTTGAAGAAAGTGTGTGTGATTTTCAAAGAAAATGTTGCATCTGTGCACAGTCTGTTACCTTATAAAAATATACACATATTTTGCTAAGTTTACATTTAATTCTTTATCTGACATGTACTCTGCTCTGCAGATTATGCACTAAAAATTACAATATGCTTGCAGGACTTTTATAGGAAATTTGCGGGATTTCTGCAGGAAATTGCAGGATTTTTGTCTTTTCAATGTTGGCAGGTCTGGATCATATACAAATTTTCTGCCCTTCGGTGTTTGTTAAAATAGGGTTTAACTGCAAACTGGCATCCAAACAATTTATTATTTTCATTCCTCGCTGAAATATGCTCTGAAATAAAAAAAATCTGGTATTTTTCAAATAATTTTTTTGTATCAAAATTATCATAAACCCATTTCTATGGATGTCTGAGAGAAATGAACGTGCCACTGCTTTCTCTCTTACTGAAACTAAATATGGGAAATTAAACAACTTATGTACTTTTTTTTTTCTAATTATATTATGGCTGTTTTAAGCTATCAAAATTTTTTTTATAAAGATGCTTCATCACAAAGTAAAATCATAAAATATTAAGTGAATGACTTCATTTTTATCATTTTACAGGTCAGAAAATTCATCATGACTCCTATCAAAGATCCCAAAGTCGAAGTAGCAATTGTAGTCTTAGTCATACCGTTTATCATTAATGTAAGTGAAATATGGTTTTCCTCACACATGCTTTTCACATTTTTAAGCGTTTACATCAGTTGGTGTTGACACAACTCGGTTGAGTTCGTAGGGGTCCCCATCCATTTGTGATTTGGTCAGGTCATTTCTGTGTCTGATACATGCATATGGAAATGATAAGCTCCTAGAACAGTGTTTCTCAACCTATAGTCCGCGATGATGGTGTGGATGGTCCACAAGCAGGCTTCTTAAATTTAATTCTAATAAAACCATTCAAACTGAATGAAAATTTATTCAACCTTTTTAATTGATTTTGGTAATATACATATAGGTTCAAATAAAAATTATACCTTCATACTTGAAGGTATAACATACTTGAAGGGTTGAACATGCATCATCATGGAAAGTATCATGAATTGTGATCCTATAGGATGCGATAAATATGGGATATTACTAAATTTAGTCAGAACATGCAATTTATTGTATCAAATACAAGTTTGCTAATTACTGCTGAATGGTGGGAAATGAGAGATTACTACATATCACAATTTAAAAAAAATCTATTTAACAGGGAAAAATATTCAAATGACCATATATTTCATTGAGAAAAATACGTTAAACTGGAAATCTTATATAGGATAAAATACCCAATCGCCAATTTTCATAAAAAAATAAATAAAAAGTAAACACGATCAACAATTGTTATTAAAATTTCTGAAAAATTGTGAAAGAAATGCTAAACCTGAAAAATATGTAATGCCATAATTATTATATTCACGACCTTAATACAGTAAAATCTTGATAAGTCATCACCTCATGTTGTCAAAAAATTATAACGGCTTAAGAAGAGTGACGACTTAAGCAAAAGTGC
This sequence comes from Pholcus phalangioides, assembly GCF_987345545.1. NCBI lineage: Eukaryota > Metazoa > Arthropoda > Arachnida > Araneae > Pholcidae > Pholcus > Pholcus phalangioides. Next base: position 2,861,447 of record NW_028301608.1, on the reverse strand, counting down.
CATCATTTTCAATGTGTAATATTGTGAAAATTATATAAATTTAAAGTAATATAGCATTTATATTACAATGTTAATAAAATTTATAGATTGCAGAAGAAAAAAATTGAAATTTTTACCTTTTTAGAGCTTTTATTACTTATGTTGAAATATACTGACACACTTTGATTTATACTAGACTAGTAATTTTTAATTCAGACTAATCAGAGCAACTGTTAGAATAGTTAGCTTTTCTTCACAACAGAACTACTGCACATTAATTTTACATATTCATGAAATTTAATTTTGGTGTTTTAATTCTTTATCAGTAGTTCATAAAACAACAAGGTAATCTTTCACATACTAATTACAAAGTAATCTTATTAAGAAGACACCAACAAATAAGGCAAATATACGAAAATACAAAAGCCCTAATGTATTTGAACACCAATGGGTGCCGTCTTCAGAGGAAAATTTAACCACTAGTCACGCTGACCGAGTTTCCCACTTGGGTTGAATAACAAATCTTAATGCTCGGTTGCTCAGCGGAAAAAGTATGTCTGTTCACTTCAAATGTTGTGGTCAGAATGAAGCTGTGAGCCTGTGTGAGATACTAATGCAGTGTCCTGATTGGATACTTGAGGAATAGTACTATCCGATTGGTCTATTCAAATTTTCTTATAATTCCCGCTCAAAATGAATTTAAGCCATGGTGTTACGATCGGGGGGGGGGGTGTAGATTTATTATCGTTTACTAGTGTATTTTTGGCCTGAATATATGTGCCTTCGTAGAAATCTAAATCAACTGTGGACTTTGTGAAAAACTCTTGCTTCACGAAATTTGAATCTATGGCCGTATTCCAACAGTGAGCGGCGATGGTCGATTTTTTTTTTTTACATTCCTAATTCTTAACATAGCGAGCGTGTTTATTTAATCTTGCTTTTATGGGTCTCCTTGTCTGTCCTATATAACCAAGAGAGCAATCGCCACTTTTTCCGCTGAGCAACCGAGCATCAAGATTTGGTATTCAACCCAAGTGGAAAACTCGGTCAGCGTGACTAGTGGTTAAATTTTTCTCTGAAGACTGCACCCATTGGTGTTGAAATGCATTAGGACTTTTTGTATTTTCGTGTATTTGCCTTATTCATTGGTGTCTTCTTAATATTCTTGGGCAAAGTTGATCAACTCTTCCAAGGTAATCTTGAACACAGGGTGCACTTTGAGGGACTTGTGGGGGGGGGCCCTGGTTAGAGTAGAGCACATATTAAAAGACCTCAACTTTGGAAAAAAATGTCAGGGCTTAAAATTTTAACAATTGAAAAACCAAAGTTAGTGAGCCTATGCAGAAATCAGGTCTAGCTCTAACAGTCCCTAATGTTTCAAAAATTTCAGTCTGCAAATTAACTTCCGCAGCATAACTTGCGTTACTTGAACTATTCCGTTTTGGTACATAAGGCTTTTATGGTGACTTCTAAGCATGTGGCAATGCAGTTAACAAGCTATTTTTTTTTTAAAGGAAGCCATAGAAATCATCTGTTCCTCTCTCAAACTTTTTTATTGTGACAAGTTAACCAAAATTAGTGACAAGTAAATGAGGATTTAATAACATTGCTGTCTATTAAAGCTGGACAGACCTAAAGAAAAACGATGACTTAAGCGGAATGACGATTTATTAGGATGACGACTTAACAAGGTTTTACTGTATTATAAATTCAATATTTATTGTATATATAAAAATCGGAACAACCAAAATCAAAGAAACATCCCGTAATACAGGACACAAATGGTCCATCAAAATATTTCATACAATCTACTGATCCTTGGTTCAGAAAGGTTGAGAAACACTGTTCTGGAATACTCAGACTGTTCAGTTTGAGGCTAAGATTCTTGCATTGAAAGAACATGCTCTGAAAACATGGCCTCCTTTTTTTTCAATGCATTTTCTATTTGCTGAATGTATCTTACATAAAATGGTTCAAAAAATATAAAAAAACAAACATCTGGAGTGGTTTAATTAATATGAATGCACTGTTTTTTCAAAAACCTTCGAATTAATCTAATGTTTTCAGTAATGCAGCATATATACCAGTGATCTGATATGTACCGGATCACAGTCTCTACCGTATTTCATAATCTTTGTAATTCAAATGTCATTCTTTTCCTTCTGTGAGGTTTGGGATGGACACTGAAAACCAGGGTTGGCAAGGTTTTTACTGTACTGTCCTATTTATAACTATGAGTGAATTTGATGAAGAGGTAACTTCTATAATAAAATAATAATCTTTATATTATATAAATTATATTAAGATTACATTAAATATAATAAAATTTTGAAATTCAAAACAGTATGTGAAAAAGGTTATATGACTATCAGGTTATCAAACAATTGAAAACTGAACTGTCTTGAGGTTAAATATTAGATTTATGAAAACATGAAATATATACAAGAATGGGATAGAAATTTGTCACAATGAAAATTAGAAAATAGCAATAGAACTACAGAATGAAATTAAACTAACGTAATAATCGAACACAAAGGGCCCAGCTGCACTTGATTATTAAACATTTGATAACCCGTAACTAATTTAGTTGCCTTATCTGTGCCAAGATTATTTCTAAGATAACAAAATTTGAAAACATTCTTTGAATTGATGCATAACTTGGGGGACACGAAAATAAAAAACAATGTGTTAAAGACAGTTAGTCTGATCTGTTAGTCATGTGTAGGTGCTACATAGTGGCCTCATTTTTTTCGGATATTTTCCTGTATTTATAATTAGTTTTTGAAAATTGAGAATGTAAAATAGAAAGTTCACTCTTGAAAATTTAAAGAAAAAAGTTTGAAAAGTCAAAATAGAACAATTTGCATTAAATAAACACTACACCATTGATATTTATTCACATCATTATATTGGTATCTAATAAAAAAAATATGTTTAGTACTAATGCAATTATTATAATACTGACTATGCAAATTTGGTACCTTTGTATTTTTTAAAGATAAATGTGTTTGGACAGATTCAGCTGGGTTTTGATACAAATACAACGCCGCAACAGGCAAATTGCCCAACGAGGTGGCTGACTTAAGAACATCATGGATCCCCGAGCCATTTTTGAATGCCCTACCTACTACTACTACACCACACATGTGCCCCGCCCACACACACCCCCCTTCGCGAACCCCCAACGAATCAGTACATGCGGGAATGTGCGTGTACGTGTAGTGAAACCTGACGTGAAGTTTTTTTTTGTTTCTCTGTAATGCTTGTTATGTGTGTAGTTCTGCCACCAGTTTTTCCAACTATGAGTGAAGTGTTATGATTGAATGATTTATCGTTGTAGGACTGTTGCTCTCTGTGGCGAGACTTTTAACGGGGAGATCGGCTCGCATTTGCGCCTTGAAGTTGGGAACCACAGAAAACCAACTTCAGCCGACCACCACTGTGGGGTTCGAACCGGGATCCTCGCATCGCGAGTCCGTCTCTATAACCACTCGACCACCACAGCGGCCAAGCACTGTCCTAAATACAGTACCTGCTTTATAATCATACATGAAAAATAAGGTGTGAAGTAGAAATAACATTTACAACAAACTAAAATATTGAAAACAGTGTTTATTTAAACAGTTATATGAGTGATTATTAATTTACTATCAGATTTCTAGCTTAAAACCATAAATTTGGTGAAACAGTTAACTCAGAAAAAGCAAATGACACCTTTTTGAAACATTTTTGATTTAGTTTTATTTTCTGCTAGTATTTTTTTAAATATGTTAGTATATCATGGAAAAAAACCAAAAAAAAAAAAAAACTAAAGGTTTCCACATAACATTTTGAAACTTGGAGGTTTTGGACAGTTTCAGACACTTTTGGACAGTTTTTCCCACGTGTCCTGTCCAAAACCCCAACCAGTTATAACATTTTTAGTTTTGCTGAAAAGCAGGGTTGTTTGATTTCAACCAAGTGGTTTTTTTTTTAAAAAACTAGTCTGGTTTTTCTCAAAAAATCACATAAAAGTGGCCTAAATATAATTTTTTCCCTTAAAAAATATCATTAGTTCATTATTATCCAAAATTTTTTATTCTGACCACATTTTCTATTCTTGGGGTACATTCTGATGGTATATCTTTAAATGGTGTAAGATGATATGGTTTTTTTTTTTTTTTCTTTCAAAAAAATATCATAAAAGTGCCTGAATATAAATTTTCTTTCATATTAAGTATCTTAGTTGCTGAAAACTATATGCAGTATTAAAATTTCTTACTGCAGTTTCTAACTTTGCGCCACATTCTGATGCTCTATCTTAAGCAAATTTGTGAATGAAGATTGCATCACACATCTAAATGTAGTGGATAGATCGAGCAGTTTGCGTAGTCGGTTCAACGATCTGCACCGACTGTCGAAATCTGCAGTTTGCCGTCGGAATCGACACACATCGCCAGACAGGGATGTGCATCAGAAGGAAATGCTGTCTTAATAGAATGTGCACGAATGAGCCCATTTCTTTACTGATTGCATTAACGCGCGCAGGTAAAATAAAGAAAAATAAGAAACGTTTCTTATATACAAGAGCCGAAACTATCATCCAGCCAATTTTCCAATTCGCAGGGAAGCACAGTAGAGGATGATCCCAGGGACTCTAAATGAGATAATAAATTCACTATATAATTATTATTATAATAATATAAATAAATACTATAAATTCACCCGTGAAAAATTTGGCCTGAGCCCATCAAAGATCTCAGCTTAGGGGGCCCTATTACAAGATGTGGGGCCACTAGACCAGTCTTTCTGAACCTTTGGAATCCCGCGGCACGGTTGATTTCTTTTTCTTAACTGAAAGGCCTAGGCATACACAAGATTAATGGGAAATAAATGGGTAAAATGGAAGCAATAAACCACTCACGGCCCAGTCTGGGGGATGCCAGGGCACGGCAGTTGAGGAACACTGCACTAGACCAATCAATGGCTCTTTTGAAGGATGAATTTCACATATTCCTTTTCCTATTGACATTTTTCGAAGTCCAATATTAGACGCTTGTTATTTGCTCTATCGTCATGCTTAGGTGTCCGTCCAGGTCAGGCATCTTGAATTTGTTGTTCGTGAGCACTTGATTGTTTCATTTAAACACTTTGTGCAAATTGCATTCAATTATTAAAATCATCTGGATTTCATGCATTCGTATGTCAAACATGACATAACAGTGCTCTTCTCTTGATGGGTACAGGCAGTGTTCTTGACTGGAAAAAGGTTAAAGATCTCTATATATAGTCTAGATCCCAAGTTTGTTACTGTATTCCAAATGGTTTTATTTGTTAGCTGCCTCCCTTGTGTAATTCATGGTTCATCAGCAGCTTCCCAAGAAGTTTGACAGTTTTTCACCATATAAAAGAACCACTTAAAAGCACAGGTTTTGAGCGCACAAATCCATATTTTGAGCTCGCCACGATGCTCTTAGGAGCCCCGGGGGGGACTTTTGGAAGCACTGTGGTACTCCTTTAAATTCGGCCTAAAAGTTATGTCACAACACAATTAATGGCGAACGAGTCCGATGTCTGTCTTCCCTTGAACGCTCTCGTTCTGTATCATGCGTAGCCAAAGATCCAATAACCCTCCTCCACGATGTGGGAGGAAGATCATGCCCTTTCCACGGAAAACCAATATTGTTCCCAAGAGGACTCTGTACTGCTGTGATCTATTACAGTCCCCCCCCCTCCTCCTGTAGGAATTATCACGTGATCCTGAGAACACTGCTTTAGGAGGAATTTTACAGATGTTGAAAGGTCCGGACAAGCAATGAAGGAAAAGTTCTTTTTTGTTCATTTAGTTTAAATAGCTTTTACCCCACCCATATAATGTCTGCCCAATATAAGGTGGCTACATATTGGCATTGCTCTTTTCTGTTGCTACTCAACCATCCATCCCTCCACGGCAAAAAAAAAAAATAAATAAAACCTCTGAGAGAAAAGAAATATCGTATCCCAAGGGATTAGTATGATCCGTCCGGGGAATTTGTTAGTGTTAGTAAACATCCATGTCCGAACTGGGATTTGAACCCAGACTTGTACAGTGAGAGGCTAGCTCCCTAACCACTCAACTGCCAGGCGGCAACATTAAGAATTCTCGAACACAAAATATTTCCTTGAGTTATTATTAAATTGCAAAAGTTGGTTTTTATAAAAATGTAAGAAATATTTATAGTAGACTAATTAATATAGTAATTGTGTTAATTGCATTAATAAACATCTTATTTTAATTAATTATTAGAAGATTGGATGATTTTTCAGAAATTTCATTGTTTTTAATGTAAATGCTATTAAAATTTAAAAAAAAACATTTTTAACCGTTTTCAAAAAAAAAAAAACTTTTTACTAACCCTGCTGAAAAGCAAACTCTCACAAAATATCCCTTCTGCTGGTAATTTAACATACACACACAGTGATATGTTGAATTACTGTTTTTTTTTTGTATCTGATGTTTATCTTTGCTAGTTTAAAGCCCTGTTCACGTGTGCAAATATTGTGGTGGCAATGGGAGTTTTATCACCCGCTTGACGACTTTTTTCCTTCGTAAGGAAAGAAATGGGAAGTGGTCATTGGTGAAAATTCTATTTCCCATGTGAACGGGGCTTTAGTGTATGAATGTTGAAAGACCAGTTCAGAATCAATGAATCCAGTTTTTTCAGATTGAATATTTAAAAATCAGATTATACGGACATGGTACATCTAAATACAGGGCATCCTGTAAGTGCTAATGCGGCCTTAACTTACAAGCCTTTTGTTGTAGAGGTATGGTTTGAATTTAGAAAATGCTCAAGAAGGCGTTCAAAAATGGCACGGTACCAGTTTTGAAAGTGAAAATACAGTTTGTAATAAAATAAATCTAAATTCTTATATAATCCTCCCCGTCCTCTAACTTCTGATTAGAAAGTTGTTGCCCTGTCTCTCCGGAGGCTTACAAAAAAAATTCCACTCTTTTAAGTGCAATATTCAAAGAGATATCTGAATTCGAAAATTGGAGAAAAGTTGGGGAAAGAACAGCATAAATGAGGGAAAGGAGCATTGTCCATTAGCTTTTGCTGTTCTTTTATAACTTTTCTCCAATTTTTGAATTAAAGCATCTTAGCGAATATTGCACTTAGAAGCATGGAATTGTTTTCGTTAGCATAACATAGCTGCCAAGTCTCCCGAATTTTTCGGGAATCTCCCGAATTTTATCTTCATCGCCCGATCTCCCGAAAAGTTCTTAAATCTCCCGAATTTTTACGAAAATCACAAAAATCCCTAATTGTCCCTAAAAATTCCCTACTTCATTAAAAAAATCTCCGCTTATGAAAAAAATCCCTAATGAATTTCTTGTGGGGCATGAAGCAGGGCCGTCTCTATTCTACCGGCCCTGCATGAAGCCTCTTTTTTTTCCCTTTCGAAATGACGTCACACGTCGTAAATGGGGAAATTCCCTTTTTAAGGAAGTTTTACAAACCCTCTGATGGTAACAAGAAAGTTGTTTGTCTTATCGTGCAGGGAAATGGCTTAGCAGCCAATAGTCCTGGATAATAATTGAAGATTATGGTGATGCACATGTGGTCAAAATTTCTTTTGTTGAAGTTACGTACGTGCGATATAACAAAGCATGAATAATGATAAGCAAAAACATATTTAATCAATTTTAAAGATACTTATTCCGATGAATTCCCTTTCATCAAACGTTCCAGAAGAGGGCTGACTTTTCCTTTTTGTACAAGTTGTGTTCGGACATAAACATCGGGCATGGAAAGACTGCCATCATCAGTCGTGAAAAAAAACATCGAGCAAGTGTCATAAAAAGTCAGTGTTCTTCAAAAATTGACGGTGTTTTCCTTCATCTTCCGATGATTTTGGGATCATTCGCGGAGAATGTTTGTTCACAGTGTTTCTGATTGAACACAATATTTATTTTTACATCATTGAAGTTTTGACCTCCAATTCCACTTGTTTTTTGCGTAGGAATTTTATTCTCAAGGGTTTAACTTCCATGTGTGTAAAATCCCTATTTTAATTTCACTTCAGTTTTTGAGTAGAGATTTTATTCCCTACGCTTTAACTTTTATGTTTGGAAAATCCCTATAGGGAGTGGTTTTAGCATAAAATACGGGTTTGCGCGAAAATCTCCCGAATTTTCATTTTCAAAAGTTGGCAGCTATGGCATAAGGAGAGACGGCAACAATTTTATAATTGAAAGTTCAAGGACAAGGGAACCATATGAAAATTTAGATTTTTTTATTTTGTGATGCACTGTATTTTCACTCTCAAAACTGGTACAGGGTAATTTTTGAACGTCTTTTTGATCATTTTTAAAATTGGAATTGTACCTTTACGACAGACAGTTGATAAGATAAAGGCTGCATTGGCACTTACAGGACACCCTATATAACTACTTGTTGAAATATTTCTCTTGAATTAATATTGAACTTCATACATATTTCTAGGTGTTTATGTTTTGGGTTGTGGATAATTTCCTGATGCAAAAACATGGGCGCTGGAAGCAGAGCATCATCAATGGCAAAACAAAAATCCAGTACCAAAGAAGTGATCAAGAGTCATGTTCAGAGTCAGAGATATTGTTATCTGGCGATGATGATATGTTACCCATTGATATTTCTTGTCAACAAAGACATAAATTGTCCTGTTCATCCACTGTCACGTGACTGGTCAGAGATCTGTATTGTCTCGATAAAAAACAACTCTCATCGTTTTGCTTCTGTCTGTGTCATCAATGTAGGAAAGCCATCTTTCTCCCCATTGAAATTGTCCAAGAACTGTCATTTGTCGTGAACGTCTTTGCTAAAAATTACCTTCTTATTTTTGCTACTGTTTATTGAAACACTCTGATCTCGTATTGGCATATCACTTTCTCTGGTCTTCTTTTTCCTTCTCTTTTCAATTAAAATTTTAAAAGGAAATCGAGAGAATAAGTGAGAAAGTAACCAAATATTTAATTATTATAATAAAATATTATCAATCCTTGCGATTTTTCATTGCAATTATCTGTTGAATTGTTGAACTGAAAAAAGAAAAATGTATTTTTATAGTGTGTATAGTGTTTTTTTAGTTTGTATGTGTCGATTTGGAATCACTACAATGTTTGTTTCTTTTCCTCATTTTTTCTTATTTTATAGTGCTAAATTAAAATCTAGCTTTTATCTTTATATGTGATTTAATTTCCCTCCCCAATATTCTATATATCATCACCTTACAATGAGAACCTTGTAAATTTTTTTTTTTGAAAATGACTTTTGACAGTTTTAGATTGAGAACATCATATATCACCTATTATAGCTTTTGAAAGGAAAAAAATGCTGATCTGCTCTATGAAAAAAAAAAAAGAGTAATACCTTTTGTGTGTCAAAATTCAATGGGACATCCCATTTTATTTATTTTTTTTGCTCTCTCTGTTAAGTTCAGAATTTGTTATGTATGAGGTTTTCGTTATAAAGTGACGATATGCAAGGTGCTTAGGGAAGCCTTTTTATTTTGGAATAACTTTCAAACCACCATTGATCCTAGAAACACACTTTCAATTGGAAAGTGTCCAAATAACTTGTAGACCTCAGGTATGTCATTCATATTGGCAGGGGTTATATAGTTATTAAAGTAAAAAAATAAACTTTTTATTTGGTCACCTTGCATTTTAAAAAACACAATTAGAAAAAGTTATTTCTCCTTTGCCCCCCCCAAAACAAAATCATGTTTTTAAGTGCAATATTTGCTTAGATATTTGAAAATTGCTGAAATAAACCACATAAAGTAATGGACAAGCTCATCTATATCGCTTTTTATAGAGATATTTCCCTCGTTTTTATCAACGATTTTCAAATTCAAATATCTCTGCGAATATTGCATTTAAAAACAAGGTTTTTTTGGAGGCTTAGCAATTTTCAGGCAGAGGGTGGCCAAATAATTTTTTTAATTTTAACAACCCTTTACAATATGAAGTATCTGAAGTCTACATGTTAGTTGGCTATTTATTACAGTTGGAAGTATGCTTCTAAGATCAGTTATTCCAGGATAAAGGGGCTTTCCTATATGCACAGTGAATCATATTTTATTTCAGAAATATTAGATCTTGAAGGTCTGATACTTGTGTACATGCAAGTGGTTATTTTGTAGATTTTTAGGTATACAACTGATTTGAATGAAAAGTTCCCTAATTATCAGCTAATACTATTATACCACAGTCAAGTTTGCTTATAGCAAAATTTATGTAACCCAATACAGATTTAACCATTGAGAGAGAACATTTTCATTCATTAACTATTAAATTGGAGTTAGAATAAGCACAAATATTGTTTGAATCTACATAAATGCGGAAGGGTTGCGCTTCTGTCACGTTTAATGATTCTCGTCAGTCGTCATTAGTCCCGTTCTTGCATGATATTTTTCCGGCTGCAGCGATGTCGTAGATTTAATTTTTTACCGGATTCCCGATATTCACGGTACACTCGTGAAATGGTCGTACGTGAAAATCCAAATCTCATTGCTACCTCGGAGATGCTATGTCCCATCTCTCGTGCGCCAACTATAACACCACGTTCAAACTCACTTAAATCTCGATAACCTGCCATTGTAGCAGCAGTAACCGATCTAACAACTATGCCAGACACTTGTTGTGTTATATAGGCGTTGCCGACCGTGGCGCCGTACTCTGATTGGTTCCATACCTCTTTATTTGCATACGCATGCCTGTACCAGTTTTTTTTTGGCTCTTCAGTTTATATTCTTGACATTATTTCTCCCACTTTCAATAGCTCTAAAAATATTTTTCAGTATTTTTGTAGTTATGTATGCTCACTTGCAAGCCGATGCATTGAAGACCCCTGGATTATAACTTATTTTTCCATCTATGAACCAAATCAATCTTGAAAATATTGTTTGTAATAGGGATTTTTAATAGCGAATCCACCCCTTCCAAAAAGTGGTATGTAGCCAACTTTCTCTCTAAATGAATGCAAAATCAAAGGCAACAGGTAAATTCGGGACTGTCTTGTGAGGTGTGCTGGAGTTGGTACCAGCCAAAGCCGCTTGGATAAGGCAGCTTTGGTACCTGCTGACATTGTGCTTCATGTCATTCCCCTACAGAACCGAGTGCACTCGCTACCTTGTTAATTACGGTAATTTGCACAAGCAGTGTTTTATACTCAATTCTTCCCAATTAAGTTTTGTATTTCCTCATAAGGTAACTTCCATGAAGAATATTTTTCCCAGATCTATTTCAGTTGAATCACGTCAAATTTTATTGAGTGGATTGAAAGCCAACTCAAGACACATAATTTAAATTATCTTCTAAACTTTCTAATAATTTTTAATTACCTTTTTATTTTCATTTGAATTAGGTGTAGCTTTTGGATATTGTTATTACTGATACAACTGCAATGTAAAAACATGGAAAGCAAATCATACTTTTTTTTTTTTATTAATTTAACAATACACAAATATACATATGAAATTGAGCGCTAAGCGCGCACACAAACAATAAAGACATCTGTGTGGCCCCAAGGGACAATTGTCCTTCCAGGAAGCCTATAAGAATTATGTCTTATCCGTTTACACAAGCAAAATAAGAGATGAAAAAAAAAAAATTAAAAAGAAAAATAATAATTATAAAAGTAATACAATGAGTGATACACATACACACACATATATATACACATATATATATATATCTTTTTCTCTTTTCCTTTGAATATTTCTATTTGTTTAGCCGCCAATTTGAACCAAAGTACATTACAATGTTATTAGGTTTTCTATTTGCATGAAGACATAAAGCACTTACATAGTACACACTCAATCGGGCCTCTTCTATTTGGACACCCATATTTTACAAGTCTCTGGTTCTTTAGGAAAAGTATTAATCACGTCGTGCATTCAGAAGACTAATATCAATGTTATCGCTTTTGTATTAAAATATACACTCATGTCCATAAATTAAGGGTAATTCAGAATCACACGGAAATCGAAATCTAAAGTAAAAATTTCACCTGTAGAATTATCACACACATCTGCATGAATGATAGGCAAATTTCAGGAAGCCACCAGATGATGCCGATAGTATGTCACAATGACGAGAGTGTAAGAGGGGGTATATAAGGAATGGTGGCAAAGAAGTAAAATTGTTCACAAGAGTTCTGTAAGGCGCTCAGTGCCATAAGCGAATAGGTATGACACAGAGGACACATGTGGATGATTTTTTATGTGGTAGAATTATCGGCCGCCTGGAATGTGGGCGTACTCAGATGGAAGTATCGGAGGAACTTGAAATTGCCCAAAGTGTCATCTCTAGGCTTTGGCAACAATTCCAAGGTAACGGAAATGTCAGTAGACGTTACAGTACATGTCGCCCCCGAGTTACAATGCCAAATGCAGACTGGTATTTGGCAGTAACTGTCAAAAGAAGCAGACGGAGCACAGCATCCGACCTGTCTCGTTAGCTATCTGCAGCCACGGGTACCACAGTTTCAAGGCAAACCGTGTACAGACGTTTGGGAGATATTGGTCTATATGCTCGCAGATGTGTTCCGCTCACGGCAACTCACTGTCGGCAGCGATTAGCCTGGAGTAGAGAACATGCAATGTGGACATCGTCACAGTGGGCTTGTGTGATGTTTTCCGACGAGTCCAGGTTTAGCTTGCAGTCTGATTCATGTCAGACTTTCATATGGAGAACGCCAGGTACTGTTATCACCAAGACAACATCATTGAACGACACCGTTACGGTGGTGCAGCATTGCTCGTTTTGGGTGGAATTATACTGGGTTCCAGAACAGATCTGCATGTGCAAAACCGGAACCATGAAAGCCCAAATTTATCGGGACATCATTCTGGAACAACGTGTACATTTGTTTCGGGGTGCCATGGGCGCAGAGTTTGTGTTTATGGATGATACCGCCCGTCCTCACAGAGCAAACATCGTAAATGAATGCCTTGAATCTGAGGATATAACCTGTATTGAATGGCCAGCATTCTCACCAGACTTGAATCCGATACAGCATGTGTGGGACATGCTTGGTCGACGAATTGCAGCCTGTCAACCACCTCCTACATGTGTACCGGAACTTCGGAGAGCATTGCTTGCTGAGTGGAGTGATCAGATCGATAATTTGATACTCAGCATGCCTACGCGTTGTACGGACTGTATTTCATCGCATGGGAGACATACAATGTATTAACCATCATACCAACCATGTAATAGTAAGTTTTTGTAAAGGAGATATTTTTTACAATTGCTTCAGGAAGCAAAAATCATAGTTTTTATGAATGGCATCATACATACACCATAATTTTTGTTCTTTATCTTATGTTTAATAAATGGGCTTTATGAATAAGTAACGTTTGTTTTGTTTCTGAGCATTTATTTGCCGGAGCTGGCATTATCCTCAATTTATGGACATGAGTGTATATCACATTTTGCAGTGTAATTCTCAATCACATCATCAAGAGAATACAAAAATATTTTAGAATCTACTAATTTTTCTATTTAGCTCATTTAATCTAACAAATAAAAAATTAGGTGTTCAACCATATAAATATTTTTCAAATGAAAAATTTAGCATTCTTTCATTTGTAAAAACGAACTAAAAGTAACGACAAGGGTTTTTTTATCATTTAGTTATGAAGCTAAGCATTCAAGTACTGTACTTAGTACTAAGTTTTAGAATTCAAATGCTTAGCAAAATTATTATATATTTTCACTTCCAAAATATGGAAATTATCTAAACTTCACATAAAAGTGGTTAAAATCGAATTTTAGCATCAGAAATGACAAAAATTTCACATTTATCGCATCTATTTTGTAAATACAAAAACTACCTATCTCTAGTCATAACTGTAAATTGGTAAATTCATATAATGCATATCTACCATAACTCCCAAATCAGTGATAATTTTTGCGGTTAGTTGACTCCTCCACTAGTTGTAGTCATTGGACCGATACAGTTTTGCACCAAATTATTGAAAAACTGAACTTTTGGTGGAACTAACTAATCTCACTGACTATATAAATGATCACGTACAAAAAAAAGTACAGCCAGAAAGTGTGAAAACATGAAATTTAATATTCATTCAACAAAACTACAATTGATGAGCATAAAATATGGCCTCTGAAATCAAATTTTTACATTTGAAATCAAAATATATAAAAAAAAAATTGCAACAATTATGCGTTTTTAAGTAGATGATCAACTTCTCTCTCTCATTCAGCACTTTCATCATCACTCAGTTCATACACCTGTAAATTAAAATTCTTAAAATAATTTATTGATAATATTTATAGTCAGACCCTGATTCAATGAATTCCTTGATTTAACAAGTTTTTTTCTGAAATTCTGGCGAAAATAAAGGTCGAACCCTTATTTAACGATAATTTGTAAATAGTTTAAAAAATCATAAGAGAATCAATATATATTTGAATGCGGTTTGTGGAAAAAATAGAGGGCGCTGCACAAAAGCAAATCACTGGAAATATGCGTATCAGATTCCTAGAGAGAATGCAGGGTGCACGATTAACAGCACATTTCTCAATTAAGAAATTAAAGCTAACATGAGGATAGTATTTTATTCATTAAATTCAAAATTTAAAAATTAATTAGGAAAAAATCACAATTTTCTATTAGTTCAACCTCCACTTCCTCTTAGGCAGCAAATTTTATAAATTGTGGCTGCAGTTTTGCTTGTCATGTACAAAAGGAACCGGAAATATGAAAGACTTGATGCTACAGATAAGCAGAGATGAATTTTGGAAAGAAAATTAATTCACATGCTGCTGCAAACTAACTACTGCCCCCCCCCCCCCCTGCATAGGCTAGTGAGTGCTTTTTTCTCCCTTTAGAGGCTGCCAATGCGCAGTCCCATTCACAGTACATATATGCTCAAAGGAAAGAAAATGCCAGTCCTCTGTAGCCTAATGGCAGACCATTCGCCTGGGGTGGAGGTTTGGTTCCCCAAAAAGGCATGGAATTTTCTTTCCAATATTTATCTCCATTTGGTATCCAGTCTTTTGTACTTGGTACAAACAGCACAAAGTGACACATTGTTTCTTTTTTTACAAAGTACTGCTTTTTTTAAACTTCCATTCATACTCTAATTTTTATTACTGATATGGCAAACATGTCTTTCACACAAAATATATCAAAGTAACCGGCTACATGAATTGGGAGAATAATTCAAGGACCTGCAGGAAATTACTAAAGACCGGTCCACAGACCAGCGGTTGAAAAACTGCTAAAAATAATCGGAAAAATATATGATCTGGGAAGTTCATCAGCTATAATTTCACATACACACACATTAAAACCCCACTGAATTATAGAATGTTCTTTTATAAATATCAATGTATTTTTGACCTGCTGTTAAGCTGTGGAAAAATACAAATCCTGTTTCATAGAAAAATTGCAAATTATTCAAAAAATTGAGTCAAAATTATTGTTTGCTGATGCTCCCAAAAATTATGCCCGCATTTCCTTACATATATGACTACATCAGCGTGATACTTACATCATCTGAATCTATATCGGTGTAACGATTTGAGAGTCCAGTCAGCTTCTCTAGATAGCGGTAATCATTGAATGCTTTCAAGAGAAAATCGAATCCATCTTGTTTGTAGGCATCTATGACCTATTAGATTGAAACAAAATTTATTTGCACCTGGTATTCAATTAAACTCAATAGAGCAAAATCTATGAAAAGTCTTGACATTATATTAAAAAAAATTTCCTATGAAACAATGTATGTAGTGATAAAACACCAGTAAAAACATTTGTGATACACATTACTTTGTTAATTTCAAAAATAAGCAGCTATATTATGCAACAACCTTGAGCCAATGAGAAAATATTCAACCAACCAAAAGAATAACATACCCACCTTCAGGACTGGAACTAGAGGGGTGAAAAGGAGGCACACACACACAAACTGCCCCTTGCAAGGGAAAAACTATCATAAAGTTATCAAATGTTACAGTGGAGTGGGTGGCAAAATCCCCCACTTGCTTCCCTCCACAAAAATTGCATCAATACCAAAACTTGTTTACATACTATTCAAAAAATGAACAATTCTGAAATTTAAAAAAAATTAATCATCCAATAGAGGGCGCTTTATGTCTGCATGGTGTGATTCGCATCCATATTCATCTCAGGACCTTACCGTTATTTTTTAGGAAAATTCTGTAAGTGGTCTTTGAACATACTGTAATCACAGCTAGATATTGTATCACACACCAAAACGTTGTCATACTCAAGCTTTAACAAAGACAATGACTTCATTCAACTGTTTTTATTGCACTTTACTCCTACTTATACCAGAAAACTTTTTGATTTGACCTTTTCCTTCTAACCAGAACATGGCCTGCCGCTGATTCAACGAAGAGATATAAGCAGATGGTCGAAGAAGACCTGGACCATGTTGGAAACATTCTGACTTGACCAATCATCGAATCATTAACTCTATAATGCCCAGGTCGGCCGAGTAGGTTAATGCCCATAACCACCTCAAGTTGGCCCAGCTAGTGGGTATGGGTATGTTTTGGTGGGCTTTTGTCACCAACGGGGAAGAAGATGAAAGCTCTTGTCAGAGGCGAGAACGGAAAGAACAACTGCAATGCCCTATCAATGGGATTTTAAAAGCTGATGTACTAGAATGGACTAAGGGTACTCAATGCATTTTACAAAGAGATAATACTGTGAAGAAAGGGGTGTTTTCAGTATTTATATATTATAT
This sequence comes from Pholcus phalangioides, assembly GCF_987345545.1. Lineage (NCBI taxonomy): Eukaryota > Metazoa > Arthropoda > Arachnida > Araneae > Pholcidae > Pholcus > Pholcus phalangioides. Next base: position 2,844,722 of record NW_028301608.1, on the reverse strand, counting down.
TATATTATTTATATATATATATATATATATATATAGACAAATTATCTCCCGAAAATCCATTGAAATGAAAGGGTGAACGTCAATGCAAAGGGTGGCATGAATAGAAACTCATGGAAAAAGGATGGGGAGAGGAAAAGTGGCCGAAATTTGGACGAGTCCTCTTAGAACACAAAAAACTTGGTATTTTCACGACCCTCCCAGGTTTTCTATCTGGGCGTTAAAGAGTTAACACTGATGGTGGCGCTGGAGATCTGAGAGATACACACTTGCACATGGGTGGCTCAAGTTTAGCTGCCATCAAGGTACAAAGCCTCATGTGCTACCACTAAAGGAAGACATTTATGGGAGGATGACAGGGCTTTACCAAAGCAGACCCTGAAAAAAAACCTGTTTTTTTGCAGTATAAACATGCATACAATTGTTTACCAATCAAAATATCATTGACCACATGTTCTGCTTTTAAAAAGATTGTCGTATTATTTGGTCTAAAATCATTTTACTGTTCTTAATTTTGCCAAATTTCTCAATTCACATTATAGCTGTTGTTATTCATCATTGAGTCATCATTACTGACACTTATCCTGTAAAGAGAAAATACGACAGGGTAACTTTCATTTTAAAAATTATTTTTAAAGGTGTTCCTGGTGCGCCAGGGATCGGACAAGTAAGAGGCAGAATTCTTAATTTGCCTTCATTTGACCATTCCAGAAAAAAATACTAGATTAGAGGGTAAAGAATTTGGTGTCTAACTAAAGCCTAATCTGCCATCCGAGTGCACAGCACCTTTGCCTCTCTCGCTTAAGTTCCTCCCCTCCCATGTTTGCATTTTGTTGATCTAGGCTTGCATGCTGTTATGAGTTTAGAAGTGTTGGAGCCTCCACTAGTTTTATATTGATAATTGGAGTTGTATATTAATACATCTCATTTATTCTATCACTTTTCCCAAATATGATATGTATTTGTGATTATATGATCGATTTTTGATTGTGTATCTCACAGATATCATGCCACCATTGGTGTTACTCCAGAGATGCCACCACCATCAGAATGTTAATCGTGTGTGTATGTTCTCTCTCTCCCCTCCATTCATCAGATCCATAGCCATGGTAATTTTAGGTGATGATACCTCAACGAGATATGGTGTATCATAGAAACATCAGCCGAACCAGAAGACCCCATCACGTGTCATTTACAAAACATCACTGGTGATCACCTATCCTCAGTAGTTGACTACACATTTATAATGGAGAATATATAATAATACCACAAGAACACTTGTTGAAACGTATGATTCAGGAATGTGAAATAATTGTCATTTCTGTGCACGCAGCTGTGAAAGTGCCCTCTAATAGGTGATATTTCAAACAGTTTTTACTGTAGAGTCATTGAGCATATCCTTCGAATAGTATGTGTATAAATCTTGGTATCAATCTAACTACTGGTTAAAGCAGCAAAAATGCTCTAAACGTGTCAGCTTATTTTGGGAAGCAATCTGTGCATAGAAAATAACAGAAAAGTGCAATAAAAATTTGAAGTTCTTCCTCACCTTTTCTGAGCAAGCAGTACAACAATCATCTGCTCTGGTAACATTAATGTCGATACAAAAACTGTTTAAATGACCATCCATTGTATGAGGAATTATACCAAGGGGACTTTTGAAGCATGGAACATCTTCAAGTATTCTTTGATACTCTTTGCGTTTTGAATACTTTGCTGCATCGTTTGTGTACTCCTTGTTCTTGACCTCTGCTGCAGCTGGAGCAGCGCCTCTGACAAGAACAAAAACTAATTTATTAGAACAATAATTTAAATCTAATCCCCCCCTATAGAAAAAACTACATTAAAAAAATAAAGTAAAGCCAATGGGGGCCCCAGTGCTTTGAGGCAAATAGGGAGCCCTATATTATTGGCGATTTATTTGTACGTCTCCAATGTGTACAATATTAAACGTATTCATCGTCAATGTGTTTTTTGACATAAAAGGTAAAAGACTTAACTGTAAGAACTAAATGTATACACATATACTTTATGCAAAGCAGTGAACAGTCACTGCATTTGCACATTTTTTGTCCCATATTGATCAATAAATTCCATTTTCCCGTGACAAAAGCGTGAATAAACCATATAGCAAGGATCAAACTCATTCACATACTTCACAGCACACCAACTTCAGTCATACCGCCATACGCCTATCTCCAACCAATAGTGTTAGGTGGGGAATGAAGCCACTGCCCATAGGTGGTTGCCCCAGGCTCAGGAGGTAAACAACTTGTTTTTACTATGTTTTTACCCCCCCCCCCCCAGAATCATATCTGTGTGGACCCCAACGATAACCTTCATAGTGGAAGATAACCCTCTTATCACTGCACCACTCGGGTGCAGAATTTGACACTGGAACAATATTGAATTGTGAGGCAATCAAGGAAACACATTTATTTTCTGGATATTGTGCTGAGGTGAACTCGGAAAGAAAAGTCACCTTGTTTCTGCTGGAACTTGAACCCAGGTCGTCTTGCATACAGGGCAAGCATGCTACCATCTACACTCCATAGTGCGTAGATGGGCAATGTTCTCCATATACAGTGAAACTTCAGATTACAAGTAACTGATTTACGAGGATTTCACAAGACGAGCACCAACTTATAACAAATTCTGGCTTGATAAATAAGCAATATCACGCAAAACATGTAAAAATTCTTAAAGATTTCACCCTTCAAGCAAGCAGCACAGCAGAAATCACTACACCCCCAGGGCCATCATTTCAACTTTTCCAGGGGGGGGGGGCAAAGAACATGTACTCAATGTATGTATGTGCATGTGTGTGTGTGTGTGTATATATATATATATACATATATATATATATATAAATAAACCATTCCTAGTGTATTTTCTAAAGCTAGGGGGAAGACAATGCCCCCCTCCAATGACAGGGCCTGCTAAACCCACTTCAAAATGTCAAATTGTTTGTAATGAAATAAGCTTTATTCTGATTTTTAGCACATGCAAAGTAAAGGGTATAAAGGAAAAGTGTAACACATTGAGAAATAAACTTTATAGAATATTTGTGCTTGTCAAAGCTAAAATAAAAGGCTTGAAACGAGGCAAGATATCTCATCAATGCTGCTTAAAGGGTTAAAAGGTTTTGATTCGATACACTAGAGATTTCTCACGATACAACTATTTATTTATTTAAATCCCATGCAAATAGTATGTATATCAAAGCTCCATACATGAGAATTAGTCTATCAGAAGAATGAGAGGCATAGTGGCATGATGCTCATGTACCACCATGCGGTTTAATCAAAGGAAAAGACAGATAAGTTTTTTCCCTACCGATGCTGAGTTGGCCACTGATAGATGGCACCTTTTCAATATGTCCTTGCAAAATCTTTTCCATGCTCAAGATGAGTATATATATCATGGATATGAAGTATATATATCATGGATATGAAGTATATATATCATGGCTTTCTCTAGAGAGAAATATTTTCGTCCCAACTCAATTAGTAGTAAACTGCTGTAAGACAATACGATCAGAGTTGGTGTGTGGTAAAATTTAGTAGTAGTCTATGAGAAGCTTTTCATAATAGCGTTGTCTGCAGAGCGTAACATGATCACAACTGTCTAAATGAGTTCAGGGGCTAAGCATTCTTTTTGGGACTGCTTCTATTACACTCATATCCATAAATTAAGGATAATTCAGAATCACATGGAAATCGAAATCTAAAGTAAAAATTTCACCTGTAGAATTATTACACACATCTGCAAGAATGATATGCAAATTTCAGGAAGCCACCAGATGATGCCGATAGTACGTCACAATGACGAGAGTGTGAGAGGGGGATATATAAAGAATGGTGGCAAAGAAGTAAAATTGTTCACAAGAGTTCTGTAAGGCGCTCAGTGAAATAAGCGAATAGTTATGACACGGAGGACGATGTGGATGATTTTTTACGTGGTAGAATTATCGGCCGCCTGGAATGTGGGCGTACTCAGATGGAAGTATCCAAGGAACTTGGAATTGCTCAAAAGTGTCATCTCTAGGCTTTGGCAATGATTCCAAGATAACGGAAATGTCAGTAGACGTTACAGTGCAGGTCGCTCCCGAGTTACGACGCCGAATGAAGACCAGTACTTGGCAGTAACTGCCAAAAGAAGCAGAGGGAGCACAGCATCCGACCTGTCTCGTCAGCTATCTGCAGTCATGGGTACCACAGTTTCAAGGCAAACCGTGTACAGACGTTTGGGAGATATTGGTCTATATGCTCGCAGATGTGTTCCGCTCACGGCAACTCACTGTCGGCAGCGATTAGCCTGGAGTAGAGAACATGCAATGTGGACATCGTCACAGTGGGCTTGTGTGATGTTTTCCGACGAGTCCAGGTTTAGCTTGCAGTCTGATTCATGTCAGACTTTCATATGGAGAACGCCAGGTACTGTTACCACCAAGACGACATCATTGAACGACACTGTTACGGTGGTGCAGCATTGCTCGTTTTGGGTGGAATCATACTGGGTTCCAGAACAGATCTGCATGTGCAAAACCGGAACCATGAAAGCCCAAATTTATCGGGACATCATTCTGGAACAACGTGTACATTTGTTTCGGGGTGCCATGGGCGCAGAGTTTGTGTTTATGGATGATACCGCCCGTCCTCACAGAGCAAACATCGTAAATGAATGCCTTGAATCTGAGGATATAACCTGTATTGAATGGCCAGCATTCTCACCAGACTTGAATCCGATACAGAATGTGTGGGACATGCTTGGTCGACGAATTGCAGCCCGTCAACCACCTCCTACATGTGTACCGGAACTTCGGAGAGCATTGCTTGCTGAGTGGAGTGATCAGATCGATAATTTGATACTCAGCATGCCTAGGCGTTGTACGGACTGTATTTCATCGCATGGGAGACATCATACCAATCATGTAATAGTAAGTTTTTGTAAAGGAGATATTTTTTACAATTGCTTCAGGAAGCAAAAATCATAGTTTTTATGAATGGCATCATACATACACCATCATTTTTGTTCTTTATCTTATGTTTAATAAATGGGCTTTATGAATAAGTAACGTTTGTTTTGTTTCTGAACCTTTATTTGCCGGAGCTGGCATTATCCTTCATTTATGGACATGAGTGTATTTTAATATAAGATCAAATTTTTTTAAATAATTGTAGTCTATTAAAAATAATGTAGTGTAATATGCATATTAATGAAAACCTTCAATATTTCAGGGTACTCGTTATACTTGTGGGGGGTTCTTTCCTGGGCCACGTGGAACCCATTTGTTAAAATGTCACTGATTACATGAGTGGCATTCTCAGCTCAAGTCCATGAAAGACTTTCTCACCTTCTTGTTGTATGTTCATGGAAACATGCATTTGAAAGCAAAGCCCCAGTATCTCTCCAAGAAATTCATGTACCTCACTTTTTGAAGAAAGGAAACTATCTAAATGAGTTCAGGGGAGGTCTGGAATTTAAAAAATTGAGTGTCAAAAATATAACTTTGAATCATCCATATTGATCATACTGATATTTAAAAAAGAAAGAAGATAAAACGCCTCTGTGGTCTTTGTACTTCTTCCATTTTACAGCAAAACATTCATTCCCAAAAGATAAAAAGACCTATAAGCAGCTGAAACATTTGATCATCAAAACACACTCAATCTCAAGGAATAACTCAAAAAAGAAACTCAAGGAACTAATAATAGTTCTGATAACTTCGGGACATTTTTTTTTTTTTGGATATTATGATGAGGTGAGCTCAAAAAGAAAAGTCATCTGGCCTCTGCGTGGAATCAAATCCAGGTCCTCTTGTAAAACAGGCATCCCCTACCATATGCACCATTGGAGAAATGGCCTTGACTTCCTCACTTCACACATTGTGACATGAAAGGCTGAAGTAGAGGCAGTTGTAGGCTCTCTCTTAACTTTAGCAAATGGCCCCCAGGTGGGACAGTGGAGAGAGTGACTGCTTTCTCTCAGCCCAATACATCAAGGAAATAGACCTTTTCCTGATATTATGCCGATGAAACTCTGAAAGCTGTCTCACTCACACCCAAAACTATCTGGACAACCCAATATAAGTACATGTACCGTACATGCACCCCATATAAGCATTTCTCTGGGGAATTTCTAATAAAAATATAAGTACTGCAATTCTTTTCCATCAGAGAGTTAAATGTATATCAGTGATTAATGAATACTATATTCTTCCACATTAGCCAGTATGCTGTAAAAATCGGGGGGACATCAACTTTTTGAATGTTTGCATCTGATCAATTCATGCGGGGAAAGCGAGGTTCAGTAAGGATCACAGAATACATTTAAAAGATTGATAACAATTCATATTAATAGCTGAATAGAGAAACGAATAAGAATTTTAAAAAATGGTTTTCATGGAAGCAAATACATGGGTTTCTACATGGGAATTTGATGATGATAATAAAACTTCAGCTTTGCTTATTGCTCTAACCTAAGTAACCTGAACCTAATAGGAAGTACAGATACTGTATTCTCTGCATGTGTTTCTGCATGTTCAAAAATTGAAGAAATATACTGTTGAATTAAGTTATACAGGGTTAACATAATTGAGTAACCCAATTTTAAAAATTTATATTTTAAAAACTATTACACGTAATATAATCAGTGACACATAAAAATAAAGAAGAACATTGCAAGTTTTTTTCCAGTTACAAATGTTTGACGTGTGAAGCTTATATAACATGACAAGCATCTAATCTGTAATTAAGTTCATTCCATACACTTTGCAGTTTTACACTGTCTCTATTCTCTTCTGTTTCCTCAACTGTTAATGGTTCTGATGAGTTCTTTAAATTCATTGAGTGTTTCCGGCCATGGTGGTTTATCAGCAATGAACTTAAAGAAAACGCATCAGTGCTGCATTTAAAAAAATTGACAGTAAAACTGCAAGTTGTGTGCAATGAAATTGATTGAAAATTAGATTTTTTTTTGTGTTATGAAAAGTTCACACATCAAACATTTGTAACTGGAAAAAATCTTTCAAAACTTGCAATGTTCTTCGTTATTTTTATGCATCACTGATTATATTATGTGTAATACAGGGCATCCATAATTTAAAGACCCCATTTTAAAGTAACCTACAGGCAAAACCAGTCATCAGAAAATTGTGAAATTTTGTGGAGGACTTCATGAAGTGATGGGAATTTGTTTAAGGGGCGAAAAAATTAATTGCACTTGTCGCCATCAGAGGGTGTTTCAATTTGAATACCTGTAGCAAACATGTAAATTTATGTGATGTCACAGAGTAGCTGTTATAAAACCTAGAAACATTTGCAGAAATCTTGTTTTTCAATGTGTTTGCTGCTCACGATGACAATAAGTTTACAAGATCGTGCTTTCTTGGTCAAATTGTTTTACCAAAACAGCAATTCCGAAGTAACTGCTCTATAGAAATATCAGACTTGGAAGAAGATTCAAAAAGGTCCAATGAATGTTAAAAATCTTCAGAGGACGATAACGAAATTTATTTGAAACAACAGGATCGTTGGTTGTTCGCCCTGGAAAAGGAATAAAACCTGTTTCTCTATAGACATGCAGTACAGGATGTTTCGCTTCAAGTGGAAGACGACAGAGCTTCAAGTTCTCATGGTAGCACTAATGTCAGGCATGTAGCACAGGCATTGGATAGGCCACGTTGAACTGTCTATAAGATCATGTGTAATATTCTCCGATATTATCTGTACAAACTTTCACTTGTGCAGCGGTTGCTTCCACATGATTATGACACTCAACTCTGGTTCTCACTGTAGCTTCTAGATAGTGTTGAGGTTGATTCAGAATGGCCTTGGAATATCCTCTGGACAGATGAAGCACATTTTCACTTGGATGGTGGGATCAATACTCACAACTGATGAATTTGGGAACCAGAAAATCTGCAAGCTATCTTAGAGGTTCGTTGCATTCACCAAAAGTGACAGTATGGTGTGAATCTACTGCATCATTTATTCTCGGTCCCTACTTCTATGAGGCGTTACATTCTACAGGTCCAGTGACATGTTTGATCACCGGGAAGCAATATGCATTGCTGTTACAGAACAAAATTGTTCAGGATCTGCAAACACATCACTGCCTTGCAGACATAATCTTTGTGCAAGACGGAGCTCCTCCACACATTGCAGTGTGTGTTAAGAATGTTCTTAAAACACATTTTACTGAAGAACGTGTCATCAGCCGGCGCTTCCCTAATCTATGGGATCCCTGGACCTTATTCCATGTGATTTTTGGCTTTGGGGCATTTGAAATGTCTGGTAAGTCGTGACAATCCAAGAACTTTACCTGATCTTAAAGGCAGCATCCGTACTGGACATTTTCCATCACACACTTTGGTCAGTTGAGGAACATGCCATCTTGCGATTTCACATGGTATCTGAGAATGATGGCCATCATGTGGAACATGTTTTGTTGCAGTAACAATTGTAAAAGTGTTTAACAAATGTTAAAATTGTAAATGCGTCATTTCTTAATAAAGCACTTTCTGGCGGTGACATGTGCAACTAATTTTTTTCCCCCAAAACAAATTCCCATCACTTCATGAAGTCTTCCACAAAATTTCACAATTTTCTGATGACTAGTTTTGCCTGTAGGCTACTTTAAAATAGGGTCTTTTAATTATGGATGCTCTGCAGTTTTGAAAATATAAATTTCTAAAATTGGGTCACTCATTTATGCTGACCCTGTATTATACAATTTGATTCTTTAATATTTTGTGCTCTGTGCATTCCAATCTCCAAGAAATACAAAAATACTTTGCAGTCTGCCCATGTTTCTATTTAATTTATGTAATGTACATGAATGATTCAAACTTGGTATCCAACATTTTTAGTGAATCAAGATTTGTGGTAGCAAAGGAAAAAAAATAAAGATAGAACTACCTAAAAGCGGTTCATAAAACAGGAAAGATCCAAAATGTACAGAGGAAATTGGATTCACACAACTCATTTATTATTAAAGTCCCGACATATAAGAATTATCCAGAATTGGTGACTCGAATTTTCTGGAAAGCCAGGAGAATATTGGCATTCCCAACATGCTGTTTCCTGGCATGCCGGCTAATGCAGGGGAATACAGTGCATAAAAAAATATACAATCATTCTTATAGTTCAAGATAATGATTGTTTGCATCTACAATGTTTTACAGAAGTTTTTCCAAGTCTGGTTTTAATTATATGAAAATTTTCTTACCTTTGTGGATGATGCAAAATACTGACCATCAGCTCCACAACCAATGCAGCGGCTATGGATGAAACACCTGGCCTTGTCGCAGTACACTGTTGATCCAATGTATGATATCTTGTAGACTAATCATATAAAACAAGAAATTAATTCACACATTTACATTAAGAACACTTTTTTGAAAATCAGAAGACCATTTTTCAAAAAAGAACATTGTAATATTGTACATAATATAATATACATAAAAATATTGTTATTATAACCCATGAAAAAATTTTAAAAAAAGTGGGTCAAAAGTCAGTGAATAGTATATCCACATAATACTTACATCACCAGGAGCAAAAATATTGTAGCAGAAAAAACATCCGAGTTCTTGTCCACCAAGGATTTTCCAGCAGTCAGTTTGCTGCAACGACTCTAGAGGAAAAAACGAGCTTGGTCCTGTAGCTCTGAATGCATGCCTCATAACTCGAAATGTCTCAAAACCTAAAGCTGCATTTAATACCATCTAATGGAGAAAGAAAAAAAAATTAAGGCGGTCCCATTCAATGAAATCTAACACTTACACATGCAGGAGAAAATTTGAAGCTGAGAATGTAATACGAAAAACATAGTTTTGTTTTAAATTATTTTTGTCTTTAAAAAAAAAGCAAGATCTATTACAAATTCAAAAAATAAATACACAGTAGGTACCAGATTACAGGAAACTGTCTGTTATGTAGAGATGCTGACTTTTTAAAAAAACAATTCACCTCTGCCTCTACGGCGAATCAAACTTATGTCTTCTCCCATTCTAGACAGGTGCCCTACCACACAATATACAAGCAGATAGAATATTCCTTCCTTATCCATGCCGAACAGTATGTGTCCAGAATGTGTGAGGGCATGGGTTTGAGTCCCGTAGAGGCAGTAGTGATTTTTTTCTTTCCAAAAATCAGCATCTCTACATGACAGCCGAGTTTTCTGTATATCTTGTATAAACAAATGGAGAGGGCATCTTTCTTCACATACAGTAGAAGTAGCTAATTGGAATCACAGATAATGTTATCATTCAGGTGTATATATATTGTTATCATTTTCTGCCAAGTATAGACTGGAAATACATCCTACCATGAGAAAAAATTTGTTTGTAGTTAACAATATTCTGGTACAAGTAGCCACTATGATGCAAGTATGTTGTTTGCACTATGTTGTGCTGTATTCACAATGCACTGTCTGCAGCGAAGGCAAATATAAGGTAAAAAAAAAATCTCTTCAAACTTCAGTTCTTGGTCAGTTTCTCTCAGTTAACCAGATTTACAGTCCTCAATTGAAAGACTTTCTTGGATTTCAGAATAATGTAATGAGTTTCTGCAAATAAGTCAGTGGAATGCATCTGCATGGTTGAAAATTTTGCAACCTATTTTATGTAAAATAAAACAAAGCTGTCCTGTATTTTTATACAGAATGCATGATAATCTTATTTGCTGTTGGTTTTCATGTTTTTGCTCGATCAAATTCCATATTGAGTGGATATGCAAATGTAAGTACCGCGTCAGATGACGTAGTGAGATTGTATAAAAAAGATTATGTGAACTCCGATCAGATGGGTGGTGATGAAGACGGAGACTGATACGGGTATGTCGATTGATAAGGTTTTTGAGCTTAAGGATTTGAAATAAATAGATGTGTTAGTATGAAAAAATTCGTGTCTTTATTTGAATTGAATTTTTTTTTTAACAAGGTTATGGGCCTGAGCACCCAAATCCTAAAAGCTCTAGTTTAATCGTAAATGTTATAGCTAGCGAAGTTTTCCTAGATATTGATGAATTATGGCTGAAAGTTGCTCAGATCGATTTGTTTTTCCCAAGTTGAACGAGTTCAATTATTCAACATGGAAAATGGACATGAAAGTTATCCTAATGGATCGCAATTGTTGGGACTTGGTGATGGGCGCAGCTCAAGAATATCCTGACGATGCTCCGGAACGAGACAAAAGAGACTTTGCTTGGCGTAGGCAACGGTGTTACACCACAATTTATCAAGGTGTGGAGCGAAAATTTCTTCCTCTGATAAGCAACACTAATGATGGAAAAGAAGCTTGGCAAGTTTTGAAGGAAAATTTCGAACCGACATCCAGAGCCAGACTAGCATGTTTAATCGACGAATTTTTCGAGCTGAAATTTGATTCAGAGAATGAGACGATTGGCATATTTTGCAAACGAGTTGCCGAGAAACGACTTGAAGTCAACGATGCGGGATTCAAAATCCCAGAAATTTTGTGCTGTTTCCAGTTGATCCGACGTCTACCACACGAGTACGATAATTTAGTACAAATCCTATATCGTTTAGCAGACGACGAATTCTCTTTCTTGAACGTCGAGAAACAACTAATTAGTGAAGCTGGTAGAATCCAACTAAAAGAGAAAGACTCTAACGCAACAGCAATCGACTGTGCATATGCAATGAAATCAACAAAACGTAATCGGGCTAAATCGAGTCGCCGTTCTCAAATCGACAGCAGTGGATGCGTGTTGGGCAAACCAAATGAACAATCTAGGCCTTCAACCACCTACGATCATCTTATGGGGCCGTCGAAATTTTGCACGTACTGTAAAGGGACTAATCACAAGGTGGATCGATGCTTCAAAAAGAAAAAAAGTGACAGTGATCATCGAAAGAATACTCAGACTATGTTTTGTGATAGTGCAATCACCGATCAAGAACAATCCTTCTCATCGACAAGAAAGATGGAAGAATTCCTGATTGACACAGCAGCAACTTCACACTTTTGTAATCAACGATCATGGTTCAAGAACTTTAGAGAACTGCCATCATCGGAAGCGCTTGTAGCTGACAAGGACTATACGTCCAAGATCCTTGGGGTAGGTGATATTGATTTTGTTATTAAAGATGTAAAAGGTGACGTTAACGTAACTCTCACGGATATATTGTATGTACCAAATATGAGGAGAAACTTACTAAGCGGAGCTAAAATAGACTTGGGCGGAAACAAAATTATTTGGAAAAATAACAAAATGCTTGTATATAACAAATGGTCGAAATATTTTTTTACTGTTTTTCGTAAAGGTTTGTTATACGTGTTATATGGTTATCCAAAAATTAATGAGGGGAATGATATTGAAGCACATGGCTTAGATTCTGACTGTGTGCATAAGAGGTTTTGTCACATAAATGTTCCTGTAATTAAAAATATGAGTTTAAATAATAGCGTAAAAGGTCTAGAAAATGTGAAATTCAAAAACGCTAATTGCATAACTTGTAATATTGCTAAGTCTAAGCGAGTATGTCTGACTAAAAACTATGAATATGCCAGAAATACAAAATGTGTTCTCGAAAGAATCCACATGGATTTATGGGGGCCTGCTCCCATGAAATCGTTAAATGGAGGTAAATATTTTTTGTCAATCATTGACGACTATTCAAGAAAAGTTGATGTGTTTATCTTAAAAAACAAAGATGAGGTGTTTGAATATTTCAAACAATATTTGTCTAAAGCTGAAAGAGAAACTGGTAAAAGGTTGAAGTCTGTCAAAACCGATAATGGGTTAGAATTCATTCACAAGACGTTTGAAAATTTTCTAAGAGACTTGGGAATAGGAATTGAAAGGAGCACAATTTTTACTCCAGAACAAAATGGTGTAGCGGAGAGGTTCAATGGCACATCGATGGACGCTGTACGAGCTATGCTACATGACAGTAAACTAAAACCATCATTTTGGGCTGAAGCTTTACTAACCTATGTTCACATCAAGAACAGGTGTATACACAAACTCACTAAAGGGTTAACGCCTATACAAATTTGGACTGGTCATAAACCATCTGTCCGGCATTTTCGAAGTTTTGGATCTTTGGCTTTCGTGCATGTTCCAAAAGCTTACAGAAATAAATTTCAAGCTAAAGCGAAAGTTGGAATTTTCTTGGGATACGCTAACCAAAGAAAAGGATACCGAATTTGGATTCCTAAAGAGCGTAAAGTTGTTGAAAGTATTCATGTAAAAATTGATGAATCAAAAATTGGTGTTATTTCACTGTTTGGTCATGAAAATAAATTTGAATATGGTTCTTATGAACTAGACAAAAATGTTAGAAAATTTGAAGATTCGGAGAAAAAATCTATTGACGTATCAAATTGGATAAGGGAAGAAAACCCCAGAACTACAAGTTCACGTGTAGATGTGTATTATTTCCCTACATCCAAACGATCGGAAAGACTTAGAAATTTGAATGATGTCAAAAAATATTGCGAGAAAAATAATTTGAAGTTTGATCCAGATCAATTCAATTTTAAACCAGTTGTGAAAACTGCAAGTGAAAAAGTGGAATCTGATGAAAGTGCGGATTTTGTGAATATTTTTCAATGTGAAGCTTACAACGTTGAAATTCCGAAAACATTCGAGGAAACGCAAAATTCACAGTTCAAGGAAAAATGGGATCAAGCTATGGATGAAATTGAGATCATGAACGATCGGCAAGTTTGGGATCTTGTTGAACCACCTCCAAATGCGAAAATATTAGGCTGCCGGTGGATATACAATATCAAACGAGATGACAAAAATAACATCAAGAGATTCAAAGCAAGATTAGTGGCTCAGGGTTTCAATCAGAAACGAGGTATTGACTTTACTGATGTTTTTTCCCCAGTCGTAAATTTCGATATAATCAAATATTTGTTTGTTATATTAGTTAGCTTATTGAATTGGTGTCATTTTCAAATTGACGTTAAATCGGCTTACTTGTATGGTAATCTTGATGAAACTGTATATATGAGACAACCCGTTGGTTATATTTCTGAAAAATATAAAAATTATGTGTGCCTATTAAAAAAGGCTATATATGGTTTACACCAGAGCGAACGTCAATGGAACTTTGAATTAGACAAAATATTACTAAATCTGGGATATTATAAATGTAAATGGTGTAATTGTGTTTATAAATTGAACAAAGTAATTTCGATTGTATATGTTGATGATATTGTAATATTTGGTAAAACTGAAAAAGATGCAAAAATCGAGATCAATAGAATTAAAGACGTGTTAGATATAACTGAATTAGGGCCAGTAAAATATTTACTTGGCGTAAATTTTGAAAAAATTGGTGATTCAATGTATTTACATCAGGAAACTTATATTGATAAATTGATTTCTAGATTTAAAAATTTACCGAAACGAAATGTACAATTACCTTTGAAAGTTGGATGTAAATTACCGGATAGAGCGAATTTGTGAAAATGACTTGATGCGTGAAATACCCTATAGATCATTAATAGGATGTTTGTCATTTATAGCAAGTCGTTCGAGACCCGACATTTCATACGTAGTTAATACTATGGCACAATTTCGTAATGGGTACACGTATCACCATTGGACTGTTTTAGTTGATGTGTTGAATTATATTTTTGAGACTAAGCATTATAAGATAAATTTGTCTAATGTAAAGAATTTTTTATTGAAAGCATATTCTGATGCAAATTGGGGATGTAATCTTAGTGAAAGACATTCAACTAGTGGATATTTGATTATGCTCGGAGAAATCCCGGTATCATGGAAATCGCAGAAGCAAAAATGCATTGCATTGAGTTCCATGGAATCGGAATTTATAGCGTTAACTGAATGTTCGAAGGAATTAATATGGTATTCGAGGATACTTAAAGAATTGAATGTTCTTGAAAATGAAATTGCTATATTGTATTGTGATAACCAAGCGGCTATTCATTTTGCTAAAAATAATGTTGAAAATAATAAGACCAAGCATATAGACATTAAGTACAAGTTTGTACATAAATTGTTGAATGATAACTTATTTCAATTGAAGTATGTAAGTACGAAAGATAATCTTGCAGATTTTTTAACCAAGCCTCTTGTCAAGGAGAAATTTAAAAAAATTGTTGATGAACTTTTCAATTATTCTTTGATTCGATCAATGGGGCCGATTGTTGGTTTTCATGTTTTTGCTCGATCAAATTCCATATTGAGTGGATATGCAAATGTAAGTACCGCGTCGGATGACGTAGTGAGATTGTATAAAAAAGATTATGTGAACTCCGATCAGATGGGTGGTGATGAAGACGGAGGCCGATATGGGTATGTCGATTGATAAGGTTTTTGAGCTTAAGGATTTGAAATAAATAGATGTGTTAGTATGAAAAAATTCGTGTCTTTATTTGAATTGAATTTTTTTTTTTAACATTTGCATTTTGATTTCTTCAGATATAGTTATCAAATCGGGTTATTATTTTCAAAAGCCTGATGTTATCACATTAACCCTAAACAGCATAGCAAAAATCACTAACCTCACCCCTGTAAAATGCCAAAAAAAATTTTATGAGGTAGGCTTACTTCCAAGCAGATACAAAGTAAGGGGGAATAAAAAATATATTGCATTGAGAAATCAGCTTTAAAAAATATTTGAGCTTGTCATTGCTAAAATAAAGAGCATTGAAGAAAGTGATATATCTAGTCAATACTCCTGAGAAGATTAAATGACATGCACTGTATATGGCTACCACTACTACTACACTTGACATGCACCTCATCCATATTCCTCGGCAAACTTCTAACGAATTGGTACATGTAGGAATGTCTGTGCACATGTTGTTAACCTAACATAAAGTTTGCTTCTATGCAACACTTGTAATGTGTAGTGCTGCCATCTGCCACCAATTTTTCTAAATATGAGTGAACTGTAATGACTTACTAACCTAAACAGCGACTCAGTGCATATTCTGAAATGTAATGACAGAATAATTGTATTCAATAATTACACTTCACTCATAGTTAGAAAAATTGATGGCTGATAGACATGATCAATCACTTTGTTCAAATCTTTGTCCAATTCAAAGTTGGGTGATAGTCCAGTATCAACCTCAGCATATTCGAGTCACCTATAGGTTTGTATCTGAACATCATGGCTTAAGACATTGCATACAATAATCCTTCTGATCCTAATAATCCTTCATAACTCTATGTTACTGTCATTACAACCCACGAACAAGATGTATTTGCCATTCTACTAAATGAGATGGAAGAAAAGACAGAATTCAAAGAGAAAAAAAAGATTTATTTTCCTTGCGCAAAGTTGTGGGAATGAATTGGATGATTCGTAAAATTGAGTGGAGACTGTGTACACTGTAATTAAAAACTTCTGAAGCTTGGTTCTGAAACTATTAATTGTAGTTTTCATCATAAATGATTCTTACTTTTTGCTTAGCGGCACCAATCACAGTTGGTAACCAGCGACTTTCATTAGTATCCATAAGAAGGAAAACCACATCATGATAATCAATCAAGTTTTCCAACTCCTGAACATTTGATTGTACTGATCCACAATCTAGAATG
Organism: Pholcus phalangioides; assembly: GCF_987345545.1. Taxonomy (NCBI): domain Eukaryota; kingdom Metazoa; phylum Arthropoda; class Arachnida; order Araneae; family Pholcidae; genus Pholcus; species Pholcus phalangioides. The sequence continues at coordinate 2,828,166 of NW_028301608.1, read as the reverse complement.
AAAAAAAAAGAAGCATTCATGCTATATAAAATGTAATCGTTCCATCTCAACTATTCTAACAAGATAAAATTTATTTCCACTTAGGTGCTTTCAAATAATGTGAACTGTAGTCAGGGAGAGTGATTTACAAAAGTGGTCTTACCCTACTGAAATTTATGAAAATCACCATTATTAAGTACGAAATGATCATTTTAATTACTAAAAGAACTGAAGAGTCAATTCTTTGTAAATGTTGCACATCCCTAATCGATATAATTTACTTTTAAATCTGCAGTGATGTATAACAACCAAAGCAATTTATGAAAAAAAAAACGAAATATATTTTTTCAAAATTGCCATTTACCATGCATTCATATGTGCAAAGGGTCCTATGAACTTTCATTACTGCAACCAGTTTGAGGATAAAAATCCAGAATTGCCCTTATACACAAGGTGAGACCATAATCTTTCCATTTTATATTTTGAATTTGCCGGTAGTTAACAACTTTTTGTTTGTTGCAGAACACGTGTCACTATATTTCGCTTATTTGCTGAAATGTTTTGCTTGCATTTCTTTTCTTTTCTTTTTTTACCTTGAAGTTTGCAATCAAGATTTTTTTCTAATTATAGTTTGAATCACATAGAAGGTAGTTATATATTTGAAAAGTAATATTAATTCAATACATTCATTTTTTTTGTATGATTTTTGAGGCTCTGTACATTGTTTTTAAGCAGTAAAATTCAAGATAGACTTTCTTAAATGATTTTTCCAGCTTTCAATACGTGTCATTAACAGTGAAAAAAATTATCAGCTTGAAAAGAAAAATTGAGAAAATTAATAGATAATCTCACCACTTTTAGAAACGAAATGTCCAGGCATGGGAATGCTAAGCAATTTTCCAACAGCATTCTGAAAAAAATATCAGACACATTATTTTAGAGGCTTTCTTTTCTGAGCATAACTCTAGTCTATCGCAGTAGGAATTTACTACACATTGTTTTAGAGGCTATTATTGAACTAAGAAAAAATGTTTTAAATCAACATTATTTTCAATTACAGTCATACCACACATAATTTAGAAGAAACAAGATTTCCCATAGGTGTTTCTATAGAAAATGTTTAATTTATTCCAGGTACAGCCCAAAATTTGGAGATAGGTTTAAGAAGCACTACAAAAAAGACAAACTTGCCAAAGGCTGAAGTGGAAAACTTCACAAATGAATGAAGGAGACTTCATAGGAAGTTGAGAAATGAAGCTCTATTTATTTTACACCTGCTTACAACCCAGTCGGGTTCGTGGGTGTCCTCTTATGTGGTATGGTCAGCTCATTTCTGTGTCTCATTCTCATGCGGATGAATAATATAATTTCCTAGAATGTTCATCTATATCAAATCAATCCTAGACATTGTCCAGTCCAGACTGTTGAGTTTGATGCCAAGAGCCTTTCACCAAAAAAAAAAAAAAAAAAATAGCAATGGAAATTTTCTAGTCTGTTATTTTTTTAATGTACACTGCTGGCCACCCAAATTGTAACACCAAGAAAGACAAGAGATATCGCAACAATATTTATTTTGTAGATAACATGTTGACCAAGCATCAAATGATTAAATTTATAGACTTCTGTGAAGTATGGTTCCTGCCAAAATCAGTAGCCAGAGTAGCCACCATTGTTGGAGATCACCGCTGCCACACGCCTCGGCATTGATTCAAAGAGACTTTGGATGTGTTCTTGGGGTACAGCAGACCAAGCAGCTTCCACGCGTTGCCAAAGTTGATCTGGTGTGGCAGCTGGGGATGTAATCTGGGTCAATCGTTGAGCAACCATGGACCCCATGTTTTCTATCGGCAAAAGATCCGGAGAGCGAGCTGGCCAGGGAAGCAATTCAATCTGGCGATTGACGAAGAACCTTTGGACAATGCGTGCCACGTGTGGTCGCGCATTATCCTGTTGAAATATGGCTGTGGGCAAGCCCTGAAGGTAAGGAAGGACAACTGGCTCCAACACCTCGGAGATGTAGCGCTGGCTTTTTAAAGTACCGGAAATGCGTACTAGAGGAGTGCGAGAGTGATATCCAATACCGCCCCATACCATAATACCCGGTGCAGGACCAGTGTGGCGGTGCATAACGCAGCTGTTCAGCATCCTCTCTCCACAGTGTCTCCAGACTCGAATCCGACCATCGTGGTGTTGCAGACAGAAGCGTGACTCGTCAGTAAAGACAATTTCATTCCATTGTGCCGTCCACATCCTTCTTTCATTGCACCATTGGCGGCGGAGACGTCTGTGGTTCTGCGCCAAGGGTAGACGAAGCAATGGACGTCTTGCAGACAGACCACTCTGCTGTAAACGGCGTCGAATGGTACACGCAGACACTGGATGATGCGGTACAGACTGAATGTGCTGTGCTATGGTTCGTGATGTGGCTGAGCGATCCGTCACTGTCATACGCACAATACGCCTGTCATCACGTGAAGTGGTGCACTGAGGTGGATGCGATCGAACACGTCGGTCCGTCGTACCCTCCTGCATCCAACGATCACATATCCGCATTACAGTTGTTTGGTTTCGTCCAACACAACTACAGATTTCCCTGAAAGATAATCCACAATTTCGGTAGGCCACTATCCTTCCTCTGTCGAACTTGGATACTTGATCAAAAGATGATCGCTGTTTTCTACGAGGCATAATTGATCGTTTTTTTGAAAAAACCACAAGAAAAACACAATTGCCGTACTTCAAATCGTCGAAATCTCCAAGCCTTAAATAGCGCTTTGAAGTGGCACCACAGGCGCGCGAGATGTGCGTCTGCGCTGAAATTCTAATCATTTGCATATCTCACCTCCGCTAATGCATGTTGTAAATTTCATATTATTTGCATGCTTCCTTCAGGGTGTTGCATTTACGGTGGCCAACAGTGTATTTCTCACTTTTCATAATCATCTATTTTACCCAAAATGGCCCAAAATCTTTCTAGAAAAGAAACAGATATGTATGAAAAGTAGTTCTGAGTTGGACATAAATTAATCGGCCTCTAAAGACAGTAACTGTGATGATGATTGTGCGAAAATTCAACTCATAATGCTGCTGTGTTATGCGAGTGTGTGCATTTACATCAACTAAAATGTTCAAGGTGGAAAAAACATGAAAAAATCTTGGTTAGTTAATAAATTTAGAAACTGCAATGTTTGTTACCCAAGGTATCACTGTAATTGATTTGTTTTTTCAATACCATGTTAATTTATTAATATTTACGTACCACACCAGGAAATATTTTCTTCAGAGCATCACAGGCTGCTTCTGCTTTGGGCCTTCCTCCTTTCAAGCAATCCTCAAACTGGAAAAGAGTCTGCCGCACCGGATTTGAGAAAGATACTCGTGCATTATCAACTAGCGTAATATTTCTAACACCCCATCCCTAGACAGGAGGAGTATTTATTTAGAAATATACTGGCATACATACAAATATAAATATACAAGCTGTGCCGAATTTCTTAACTAGCGGCTATCTCTGTGACTGATGATTCTGGCAACATAATTTTGATTACAAAATATTTTCAAATTATGTGACAATCGTCAAAATGTCAAAATTTTTCTGATGTGTGGTATACACATATGTATTAAAAAAGAAACTTTTTGTGCAGATCCAGTGACAGAAATGATCCAGATGAAGAAATTTATTTTTTGAATCTTACCCAAGTATTACCTAAGTATTTGTATATATATATACATAAGTGTATGTTTTGAGATCTTGGCATTTATTAAATATCGATAGTAAATGCTATATTTTTAGTTAGTTTACACACACATGTAGCATGTTTCTTTATTTTCTTCTTCTTTCAATGAAACACATTTTTTCACTCCCTAGCGAAAATTCACCACTATTGGTGATTTGCACAAGGGAGAGAATTTTTTTTGGTTTCAGAACAGGTTTTCAGACAGTTTACTGAATGAAAATTGGGGGATATTTATATATGAGTGGATATTCATCATTACAGTAGCCCGCTCCTCCCCACCTTGAAATCTGACTTTGCAACATTTTCACTTGTTTTTATTGTTAATACCTGTGTAGTTTGTATTTTTATTCTTCCTATATTATAGTGGTATCAGTTTTAACACGGTTTTCACAAAAAATGAAATAATTCATTAGGAGTGATGAGCATGTAAATTTACAAAGTAATTTATAAAAAAAAAAAGAATATACATGAGTGTATATTTAAATAATTATTTAAATTGGTTTTACTGTACTGTGTCGCATATTATCAAATACATATGTTGTTAACTATATAAACATCATTAGTCTTCTACAGTAATGTTTTGACATCTCCTTGAGATGGGAAGCGGGGTGTGTCCGGTCCTTCGAGCCTTCTACAGTTAAGTGACATAGCATGAAATATAGGCACAAATATAAAAAATAATTCAATCATTTATGCCATATACATCATATATAAGGCTATAAGATGTATGAAAAAAGGGAAATGCCCAGATGAAGATGGGATTTCAATAGACATTATTAAAGAAGCAGGAGAAGAATTTGCCAGTATGCTAGCTGCTTTGTTCACAAATTGCCTTACAAAATCAGATGTGCCTGAAGATTGGAATAATGCAATGATGGTTTTTCTTTACAAAAAGGGTGAAAAAGAGAATATCAAGAACTATCGACCAATCAGTCTCCTATCAGTAATTTATAAAATCTTTACCTAAGTGCTGACATATAGGCTTGAATCCAAATTGGACGAAGCTCAACCAAAAGAACAGGCAGGATTTAGAAGTGAATTCAGTACAATGGATCACATCCAAACAATCAGGGAACTTATAGAGAGACACAAGGAATACAAATTACCATTGTGCGTGACATTCATTGATTTTGAGAAAGCGATTGACCCTGTCTTCACATCTGCTGTTGTTAAATCTCTAGATATAATTAGGGTAGAGAAGATTTACATCAATATCATCAAGAAAATATATGAGAAAGCAGCTGCAACAATTCGTTTGGATAAAGGAAAGGCAAAGATTAAACTCGGAAAAGGAGCCAGACAGGGTGATACTATCTCATCAAAACTCTTTACCACTGTTTTAGAAGTATTCAGAAAACTGGATTTTGATAAAAAAGGAATTAAAATAAATGGAGAATTTCTCAACCATTTGCATTTTGCAGACGGCATTGTTATTATCAGTAGTAATCCCGACAAACTAGAAGAAATGATACAAGAACTGGCAAAGGCAAGTATTCAGGTGGGCTTGAAAATGAATCGGCAAAAGACTAATGCTATGTTCAACCTGTTTGCGTTGAAGAGGACAATCTTGCTTAACAACACAGAGATAGAAGAAGTAGAAAGCTATGTATACCTGGGACAAGAAATTACCTTGGACAACGGAATCATTAACGAAATGAACAGAAGGATCACGATTGGATGAAGCACTTTTGGCAAAAACTAATTCTGAAGAGTCACATGGCATTATGCTTGAAAAGAAAAGTTTTTAACCAGTGTGTGCTACCAGCACTGACGTATGGAGCTGAAACATGGACACTCACAAGCGAGACGATACACAGACTACACACAACACAAAGGAGCATGGAAAGATGTATGTTAGGCATCACAAGGAGAGATAGAAAACAAATCACTTGGATAAGGAACCACAAAAAGGTATATGATATCATGGAAAGAATGAAACGTTTGAAATGGAAATGGGCTAGACATATTGCAAGAAGATCGGACAACAGATGGACCACAAGTATTCTAGATTGGTAGCCCCATGGTGTTAAAAGTCCAAGAAGGCGTCCCCAAGCAAGATGGATTGATGAAATCAGGAAAGTGGCTGGAGTCAACTGGATGGCCAAAGCATCAGACAGAGCAAAATGGAAAAATTTAGAGAAGACCTTCATCTAGCAGTGGATTGAAAATGGTTGATGATATCATATAAATAAAAAATACAGCCGCTGTGGTGGTCGAGTGGTCATAGTGACCATGGTCATAGTGGTTCGAGCCCCACCGTCGCCACAGTGGTGGTCAGCTGAAGTTGGTTTTCTGTGGTTCCCAACTTCGAGGCGCAAATGCGAGCCGATCTCCCCATTAAAAAGTCTCACCACAGGGAGCAGCATTCCTTCAAACAGTACAAATATTCAGTCACTACACATCACTCACTTCATTTCTGAGATATAGATGGCAGCACTGAAAAATCATACACAATACTAGATACACACTCAGACTGTTAGGTACACGCACTTACACTTCCAGCACAACTCACTAGGTAGTAAATTGCCTATGGCAATAGACCTGAGTTGTGCTCGGTTTAAAAAAAAAAAATACATAATGTCACTGTGAAAGTGATAATCCTGTAATTAGTTGTAATTGCCAGTTATCATTAATTTCATTAATTTTTGATAACAACTGGCTGCAGATAATTAAACACAAGTTTTTACATTCCATCCCCATGCATAACTCAGAAGTGTAATGAAGCATATAGGAAATAAAAAATTAGAAATTAATTCTCAAGCATTATCTTACCAAAAAAACTACAGCATTGGGTATAATATAATGGGAAGATAATACCATATGATGCCAAATAAATTGCTAGTGTACTATATAGTGCTATATAATGCTGAATTATCATAAGCATGGACTTGCTTTGCATCTGGTCCATGTGCCCGAGCCCACTCAATATTTACCACGATCTCGATAATACCTCTAAAAATATTGGATTTAGCCACCCGTCCATCAACATTTCCAATAACTTCACGCATTTGCATATTGTACATGATATCATTTCTAATTTTATAATGCACTAGTCAGTCTTAAATCCACTCTCTGCAAAATTTTTCTTACGTACGATCCCTCAAGCAAAGACAAGCATAGAGAAAAAAGAAAATTTCGAGTGAAAAATGTGTCTTTTTATCTACTCACACAAAAAATTCTCAAAATTACATTCTTATCTCAAATTGGCCCAAATACTTGGCAAGCAAAACAATGGTGTTTGTATTTTTTAAGTAGAACTTCTGACGTAATATTATGTCAGTAACACTGGACGGGTTAAAAACAAAAATAATACGAAAAACAAACCAATAAAGATCGCGCAACATTGCAACCAAGAGTTCCAGCACCTAACACGAGGCATTTAGTTGAAGTTAAATAATCCAATTCCAATTCAGGTAGTGCCCTCCATCTCATTAATTTCAAATTCAGATCAAAAGCAGAATTAGCCAACCTAAGAATACATAAATACGAAAAAAATCAAGCTGGAATAAATTACTCGTCACTATCAGATAAACTATGTAAATACTATTATGTAGAGTAAATAAATATTCTTTTATTTGCATGACAATTTTTCAGAATTGTCATTTTAAATTTTTTAGTCCATGATGATGAAGTCCATATCATGGAAATATAACATTATTAATTGTGAAATTATGTTAGGATGAATGTTTCGAATTTTCAGTCAGTGTAATGAAATTTGGCAGTTTTTGTGAAAAATCAAACATAAAAAAATACACACAACACATTCTTCTTTTTGCTTGTTTTTCTAATAATCAGTTGACTATGTTCTATAATGAGTTGCAAAAAAATTTAATTAATGAATTTAACTTATTATAGGGGTGTGTGTATGTGTCTCAACAAGTGAGCAACCTCTACTATATGAGGTTATTTTTTCATCTTTTTAGCCCCCCCCCCCCATTATGTTTTCTTGCTACAGAAGAAGGAACTTGACATGGTTCTGAAACATATATAACTGTCGTTCTCACTCATTTAAGGTGTGTGTTTCATTTTTATGTTTTTTTCTATTTATTTCATACAAAAACTATACAAATAAAGTTCAAATTTAACAAAATCTGTGAACTTCTCTGAGTTGATATTAGCAATTCTTCTCAACTTATTACAAAGTACTCTTCAATTACAGCTTCATGTCATTTCCAGTCTTTGTCATTTTTCCAACAGCTGACATTATCTGACCTTGGTATGACCATGTGCTTCAGCTGTTAATAAAACACTGGCGGTCGGCTGAAAAGTTAGTTTTCTGTAGTTTTACAACTTTGAAGAACGTATGCAAATGGTTACACATTTGAAAAAGTCTTTTCGCAGAAAGCAAGCAGACGTTGAATAACATACTTAACATAAAATTTAAATTTAAACATTTGCCACCTCCAGTTCAAAATATGGACGACAGATGACAGCAAGAACAACTCTGACAACATAAATATGTTAGGGTCATGCACATACACACACAATATGTTACTGCATGCACCGATTTGTTAGAAATTCAGCAAAGGAATTTTAAAAAGGAATGTGTACAAAGTGCATGTAGGATTAAGTAGTAGTATGTGAGCTTTGCTTCTATAAATTTACTACAATTATTTTAAAACGACAATTTGCTTTGCCTTTAAACAGTTCTCATTTTTCAAATAGATTGAACAATATATATTATATATTTAGTACTATAAGGTGACGTCGGCCGGGAGGTGCGTCTCTTTTCCGTGAGGGGGCGGAATATCCCCAGACTCTTGATATTGGAGGGGTGTCTAATTTATACACGAAAGTATGGAACTTTTTTTTTTTTTTTTTTTTAACATATAACAGTACAAAAAGAAAAAAATTTACCAAGGAGTCAATCAAAAAAATGACCCATTCTGGTAAATGCTAGTAAAGATTAGTATGGAAAACAGAATAGTCAACTAAAAAAAAAAAAATCAAAATTATTCAAATTAAAATAAAAATTAATGGCAACAGAGGAGTGCAATTTAAAAACAGTTCTACATGCTGCAACTAAAAATATAATTTTTTTAGATGTTGGAATGAAAGCAAAAACGACTAGATGCAGCATGTAGTTAAATTAAACTGTTACGTTATTTAAGGATTATATGAGCAAGTGAAAAAAAAACATTAAAACAAATTTTCTATACCATCTAGTGAGAATATGTATTGCTTGACACACTTTTTAAAGGATGATAAATTAGTATTGTGAGTGATTTCTGGTGGTAATGTATTGTAGAATTTTGGGATAAGGTAAGTAAAATGTTTCTTCAACAGTGTTTTATGAGGCAGCGGAAGTGAATACATATTATTTAATCGATTTGAAGATCGAGATGTATTTAAAGGCAAGGAGAATTGACCTTTGAATAGGAGGAGAATAGATTTATAGAAATATAATTGACGTAATGTAAGTATTCCAAGATGTTGATGAAGTTGTATTGATGGTGTAGTAAAGTTATTTGTGATGATTCTAATTATTCTCTTATGGAGGCTGATTATAGGGTAAAGGGTTGAAAGGTAGTCAGAACCCCAGACAGTTAGACCATATAGTAGGAGTGAGTGAAACAAGGAATAATAAAGGGTTAATAAAAACGACTGATTCAAGTAGGATTTGAGATAGTAAAATTTATAAATTGCTAGTCGTAGTCTTTTTTGTAAGTATTTGATATGACTCTTCCATTTAAGATTGTGATCAATATATACTCCAAGGTATTTAATTGTAGTAACTTGTTCGAGACATGAACAATTACAATCAGAATTAATAGTACAATTGCAATTATGGAAAATTAAATTAGGGTGAAAGTGAGTGTTAGATTGGGAAGAGAAATTTATAAACTTAGTTTTTGATGTATTTATCTGAAGATCGTTAGCAACAAACCACTTTCGGATTTTAATTAAATCAGTATTGATTAGGTTAGTAAGAGATTCAAAATCATCAGATGAGTAAAGTAATACTGTGTCATCGGCGAAAGTTATGATATTGCCATTTATGTTTAAATTACATAAATCATTTATGAATATTAAAAATAATAATGGTCCCAATACAGATCCCTGAGGGACGCCTTTCACTATTTCCAATGGGGTGCTAAGGCTATTGTGAATTTTGACTGATTGTGTTCTATTAGTTAAAAAAGAAGCAATTAGATTCAGAGTATTACCTCTGATTCCGATATATGACAACTTATTGAGTAATATATGATGATTCACGCTATCAAATGGGAATATACCATTAGCCATACATATATTTATTAAATCTGAGAGAGTATTCAAAATATTATATGGTAGAATTTTCAAGACCTTGGTATTGATTGTTTCTGCAAAGGATCCAGAAGTGGGTAATTTTTTAATAATTGTCAAGATTTCATCAGCAGTTGTTGGAAAAAGGTATATTGAGTGAGGATTCGATTTCATGTATTGCTTAAAATCTTCATTTATGTTGATATTGAGTGTGGAAATATTAACAAAATGGGAATTAAAGTTTTGAGCCAGAGAAATAGGATCAGAATCGGAGGAAAACAGTTTATTATGACCATCAGTTTTTTTAATTATACCATCAATGAATCTCCAGCATTTTGTGGGAGTGTTACATTTTGAAAATTGGTAGGAAAAATATTCAAGTTTAGCAGATTTTATTTTGGATTTGACCAGCTTTACAACATTTTTATAGGCTATATTTAATGGGATATCGAATGGAAATTTTCGTGTTTTATAATACAGTTTTTGCTTAATTTTTGTCAGGTGTCGTAATTCATGAGTGATCCAAGGATTCAGCTGCGATCTGTTGTTTTTACAATTGATATATCTAGCGTGATTGTGTACTATTGTTTCAAGTTTAAGTAAAAATTCTTCAAAATTATTAGAAGGGTCAATATTATTGAATGAAAAATTGTAATTTTGAAGAAAAATATGAAGTTTCCGATAATCAAGTTTTTTAAACTGACGGTTAGTTAGTTTTGATCTGATAGTTGAAGTGGATATACTAAAACATAGCTTACAAATTATTGCATAATGATCTGTCAAATCAGAGAAAAAATAGAAGAATATATATCAGAAATATCAGATGAATTCCGTATGAATATGTGATCAAGACATGTGTTTGATCGAGGTCTAGTTATGCCTTCGATATATGGCTGAAATCCTTTACTACACAATAAGTTTAAGTATTCAGTAGTAATATTAGAGTTAGAGTCAAGAAGGTCAATATTGATATCACCAATAATTAGAACATTTTTACATTTGATTCAATCAATAGTAGTTTTCAATTCATTAATGAAATCGGTAGATAGAAATGAATGAGATCGATAAACAGATAAAATAGTAAACTCCAAAGATTGGTGAAACAATACAACAATCTCAGCTGTTTGCATGGTGATTGAAGTTAAATGTTTTAGGCTTAGGAAATCGTTAACATATACCAGTATACCACCCGAATTATTATATTGTCTACAACAATGAAATATTTCGAATCCGGGAATATTGAAAAAGTTTATTTCGTTGTCAAAAATCCAGACTTCTGAGAGGACTAAAATATGTATGTTTTGAATATTGGTACCTAAAGTTGTTAGCAGTTGATTAAAATTCGATCTAACACTGCGTATATTTATATGGAAAACGTTAAATGAGGAAAATGTAAAGTTAGTATTATTTAAATTTGAATTTGAATTGCTGGTAGAGAAGTATGTTTTCAGTTCATCCAGGGTGTTCAGGTCAGTGTAGTTTAGATTGGGATTAATAATTAATAAACATTATTTAAGTCATTTACATGAGTAATACTGAACACCCTGGAATCATCGTATTGACGCAAAAATACCTTACCATCTCTGATCCAGCAGTGATTGAAATTCCTCTGTTGCTTGAATTGTTTACAGTGATAATAAACGTTTGTTACTTAACGAAGAAGCCTTTATTTTGAAGCACACTCAAAACAGACAACCTTACAGAATGGAAGCCACATTCCAACTCACGTTCTCTTCTCTTGGAAGATAGATTTTCTCTTCTCAACTTCTTTTAACAACGTATAAACAAACAAAACGCATTATGTGCTGTAAGGCCACAGAGAGTTAGTAAAAATGTCCATACTGGGAAAATAGATTCGTTACAGTACCACTTATTTGCAAAATTCTTCTGAAGAAGCATTTTACTTATTTCATCCCAAAATTTTACAAATCTTTACCACCAGATATTCTTAATATTACTAATTTATTACCTTTCAAAAGACATGTGAAACATCTTTCTTCAATCAGTGTCATCAAGAGTTTTTTTTTTTTTATTTGTTCTATGCGCTTTAATCAGTTAAATTATGAATCTATTCGATCTTATGCATTGAATCATTATATTGATTTTTGTACTCATCTGAAAATCATGCAATGTATATTTCACATAGTTGCACACTGCTATTGCCAAAAATACTACAAATCATGCAAAAGTTTTCTTTTGACTAATTTACCACTACAAAAAAAAGAACATTTAATTTTAAAATTTCTTTTTTCTCTAGCAAAAATTATTATTATTTTTAAATACTTCATTCTTTCCATTTTAGTTTTAGTTTGTTCTTATTTTGTTCACTAATAAGTAAGTGTTATTATCATTATTCATTATAAACTTGCAATGTATCAACCTCTTTGGGTCTCTTGACCCCTTGGCTGATTTTTTTTCTCATCTTGGATTCATGTAAGAAATTAAAACAATAAAATGAATTGAATTTAAAAAAAACAGACCTAGGTTGATGGGAGCTTAGTTAATCAAGGGCCTACTTTACTTAAACCATCATCTGTCACAAGCTTGAGTATGTTCAAGATAATATTTAGACATTGTCAGTTACATGTGGATGGTGATGTTTGAACCTTTTAATAGTTAATTAATCAACTCTAAGCCGTTATAATAGAGTATGAACCAAATGTGCCACTATTTCAACAATACACTTGTGTGTGCGAGGCATTATATTTCAAAATAGTATTTTTCAATTTAAAATTTTAATGTGATCTTGGTGACTTCACTCACTTAAGTGGATCCATGTTAGAACTCATGTCCACCTTCCTTGGTAAAAGTTTGTTCTGGTTCTTTTCCCAACCAACAGTATTTGGACACACTGAAATTATATATAAAGATCACACACACACATACTATTAAACAAGAATTTCATACAACTGAGAAATGCTTACTTACATTCAATATTAGAGTATGAATTTTATGAATGATTTTTATGAATTTTATACCTAGTTGGCATAGGTGGAGAGAGACTTGAAAGTCTGGGGGGACACAATAATGACTGTGGGGGGGGGGCAGATGATGAGGATGTCAATTCATATATACGCATATACATTAGATCAGTCAGCTACATTTTTTGATGTTGGGGGAAAAGGTGCCATAGTAGGTAAAAATGAACAAATCAATGAATTTTACTGCTTTTATGTACACATAGCAAGTGTTTCAAGCTATTCTTTTTCCACCTGATGTCTGTTAAAACTTCATTAAAAAGCTCATGAAATAAATCACAATATCCCATTTGATATTGTATTATAAAAACTCACTGCCTTTTTCTGAAAAAATATATTTTTTTCATATAAAGAGTTCAGAAATAAAAATATAGCAATTGATTTTTACCTCTCATCTATAATCACTTATTAAATGTTCCAACATAAACATATAGTTACAAAAACTGCCACTAACAACCTAGTTAATGATTTTAATATATTTGGAGTCCTTCATCTAAAAACATTATGTATAATTGCCTAAATTAACCATTTTAAGTACTGAATAAACAAAAATATTTAATTCACTTTTGATACTGAACTTGAATCATTTAAAAAATACATATAAGTGATTCTCATCAAATTGGTCTAAATTGGTATTCCCAGCAATTTACATTACGGTCGAATCCCATTTTAACGAATACTGTTATAGCAAAATTCTTGTTTTAGCAAACACTTTTCTAATCCTCTTCGATACGTTTACATAGGAACAATGCTATAATGAAGTGATTTCTCCTGTGTCTTGAAGTTTGTTATAACAGGATTTGACTGTATATATATTTGACATAGAACTTCTTTTTTTGCCATTCTTTATTTATATTCGTTTCTAAAAAGTCGCCACTCTATTTTTGATTTTTTCATCAATAGATTTTCAAAATTTGCTCATACAAATTTTCATTTGTTAAGGAAATGTTCTTGTCCTGGCTGTCCACAGTGCATTTTTCAAATTTTGAAATGATAATTTTCTACCTTAAAACAAAATTATATTCTTTTTTCATAATAATATACCTTTTTCAGGGCCAGTATACTTTCATATTTCATCCCTTTTACAATTTTAAATAGTTTTCATCAATAGTTTATAGCCAAATAAAAATTTTCCCCAACTTTTTTTTTCTTCTGTTCATAACATTTGAAAAACAATGGTTCCAGTCCTATAACACAAGTTGACACCTATCAAACTTTGTGTTGAGAAGGCTAAGAAGAATATAGCCATCACTTGAACCTCCTTTTAAATCTACTAGAATTGTAAATAAATTCACAAATTACATTTATTCAGGAAAAAAGAGAAGAGTCTTTTTATTAAATGTCCTTCTCCTGGCCATTTTTCTTATGAGGAATATGTAATTGAAAATTATTTACACTTTACCACATGTTCCAGTTCAGAGACATCTATTATTTCTGAAAAGCAAATGTTTTCAACATGCTTAGTTTTTGATCAGTGTTGCAAAACATGTAAAAATATCTTTCTCCTGACATTAGGTAACCAGAAGAAAGGTTCGATTATAAATTGGGGGGAGTAAACAAATTATAAATTTCTTAGTTGCAACATCAACCGGCAGTAATGTTTCATCTAAAGACTTTGCTTTGAGAACGCATCTCATGCTCTAGCAAAACAAAGACAAATTAGAAATCTGTTGTCTCCAATAAAAGTGATGGAAAAAAAAGAGAGAAACAAATGAAAATGCAATTGAGAAAAAAAATTATGCAGAGTATCAGCGCTTGTCCAAGTTGAAAATGATCTACCAAAAAAATGGAACATGTTGTAATTGTTAAGCATTAATATATATCAATTCAAGTGCTGAAAAGGGCAAAATGCCTTGTTGGATTTGCCTATCTTAAGAGATAGGCAAATCCAACAAGGCAAGGTTAAATTTGAATTTTTTTTTTTCCACCAATAATTTTTAACAAACTTCATAGCTGAGTATATTTCATTTATTAGCAGGTAAAGAGGTGTCCCATGTCCCTAAGCATTTTTTTGGTTGACATTTTGTTTTATAACTTTTTTTTCATTTTTTTTGTCCTATTTTATGAGAATGACCCATATATGTTTTAAACAGCATAATAACCACTTAATGTTTCTCAGCCACTTTGTCGGGTATTTTGCCTGTTGTGGTCTTATATTTGTTAACAGTCAACGTTCTTTATAACAACCCCTTTATGCTCCCTTTCATTCCACGAGAAACAGACGTTATATTGAGAAGTCATTTTATCTAACATTTTAAAAAAAATTCAGCTTCTCATGTGAGTTTATATTTCAACAGGATATTACTAATTGCATCATTCATTTCGTTTTTATGAAAGCGGCTACAGTGAATATACATCAAATTAGGAAAAAACAATAAAGGTGAAATATAATTATTTTATGCGCACACACATCTATGTACCAAATTTTACAATGCTAAGGTCAAACCTTTTGGTAAATTAAAAACACAGATTTTTTTTGCAGAAAAGAAGCTTGACAGAGCTGAGTTCAGATGTTGCATTGAATTGAATGGTTTTTGTAGGTCATTATATTAGATAAAAAATAACATGGGATTAATGGGAAAAGAATTGGGAAATGCCTATCATTTTAATTAAAGAGTCACAATAACGTATGGTCTTAATAACAAGCATTAAAGTATTTATCAACCTAATTTTATGATCATCATCATTAATGTGAAGAGAAATTGTGAAAGAGCTCAAAATCTAAACATTACAGCCGAGGAAATTTCTGGAAAACTAAATGCATAGTTAGATACATAAAATTATTATATTATGGAAACGATATTTTTAGGCTAATGGACAAATTCTTAAGTAGTCTGTAAAAACGAAAAATAGGACTACCGCCATTGGGAGAAACTTTATCTTTAATTTCCACCGATAAGACAATGCTGTGGCTGCAAAACCTGGAATTGTCTTTAATACGATCCCTAAGGCAAACTACATCCCAAAGAAAGCCATTTTTGCACCTGAAAATTGGATTTAATAATTAACAACTTCTGTCATTCAACAAAAAAAATGTCATACATTGCAGTAATGTCTTTTGACAGGCTGTTAAAAAGTATCATCTTTTGACAGTCAAAGTCATTCATTTAAAAAAAATGTCTATAGAAATCAAAATCAAAATGTGTAGTAAAGTAAAAAAGATTGCAACAAATATCCACAATTAAAATGAGAGATTAAAACTGTTTTCCCCAGGAGCAGGTTTTTTACACTGTGTGAATCGAATCGAATCGCGTTGGAAAAAGAATTTGTATTGGCAGAAGCGTGCAGTTTTATAACTTTATCACACTATGCATTTGTGTTTTCCTAACATGGCTCATCAACTGTTCTGTCATCTGCATATTTCCATTAAAGCGTTATATTTTTGTAAGAGCACAACAAAAATGCAAAGAAGATTGTTGAAACTTGCACAGCACAAAACATTTGATCCCCTCCAGGACCAGTCGGTCAATCAGCACTGGCATGAGGCATCTTGCACCCTGAAGGAAAACAATCATACTGCTTTTCCTATTGGTGAGTGAATGGCATGTCACGCTAGGTGATTCACATTGTACGCAGCATAAAAAACCTGCTCCCAGGAAAACAGGGCTTAAGTAATAGAACTCACAATTTAAGTTCAAAAAAAAAAAAATTTGGAAGATTAATTTTATAAGCTTTTCAGTTTTTAATTTAATTAAGAATAATAAGAAGAAATAAATAAAATCCTGAAGTTATTTTTCAAAAAAAAATTTAATTCCTTTTGATGTACTATCCAATTTTTCATTACTTTCATGTCCACGGGTAGCTATTCCAGAGTTATGTCAATTGAGGGGAGGAGGAAGGGCAATTATAAGTTTTGCACTCACAACTTTATCTCAAATTTAAAACATTAGATTTGAAAAATAAAAGCAATTTTCAATTGATTCATTAAAAAATTAGCTATACCTTCCATATAGATTTCTCAGTAATATAATATTAGGAATTGTTTCGTGTAGCCGTGGGGACTTTGAAATTCTGATAATAAATTCCTCTTAAGTTTAAAAGATGTTAGAAGTTAAAAAAATGAAATAATTGAAGTTCCAGATTAATGAATGAATTTTACAACTATTCATCATTTATGAGAATAAATGCAAAATTTTATTTCAATCATTCAATTTAAGAGAAAAAAAAAGTCCTTACAAGTTTTCTGAATTACATATGAAACTTTATCACAGCATAAACATTATGGATAGTTTTCAGATAGAAAAACATTTGTATAAAGGTTTCTCAGTGCGTAACTATGGTAGAAACTAAATTTACAAAGTTGAAATCCCAACAAAAACTGATAACTTTTAGCCAAGTCATGTGTCCTATTTAACATGATGTAATAGATTCAACAATTTTTTTAAGAGTAAACTGATGCAAAATACAGATGTAAACATTAAAGTATTTCTCATACACACATACAGACAATGAATGATGATGGCAGCACTGAAAAATCAGACACAACGCTAGATACGCACTCAGACTGCTAGGTACACACACTTTGTTTCAGACTCTGCCATGAAGCTGAACTGGAAATATCTTGGCAATGGGATAAGTCCGAGGGCAGAGCCCTGGCGTTAATTCATATACATACAGATAGAAAGAGAAAATTTATGAGTCAATTCTATCAATGATATAACAAATTTTTTGCGGAAACATGATTTCATACCTACCATCTCACTGCAACCAGAGAAAGAAAATTTCGTAAAGGCCAACCAGCATATGTTTCAACTGTGGAAGGGTCTGAAAACCCCAGAATAATCTATGAACAATTTGTAACATATGAATATGAATTTAAATACATAATATACTTAATTATGGGAGAGTTGATCAACTTTGCCCAAGAACATTAAGAAGACACCAACAAATAAGGCAAATACACGACATCGTGTATTTGCCTTATTTGTTCGTGTTTTCTTACTACTTAATTAGTTTGTTTTTTTACAAAAATTTAATTAGTTGTAATATTAAATATAATCTTTATTTATTACATAACTAATATTAGAACAATTTAGTAAACAAAATGATGGACCTACTTTCCCAGAATCGATATTACTTGAGTCATAAGCACTCAATTTCAGAATCTTTATACTTTCATCATTCTGGACATGAATAACAAAATACATTCTGTCAATTTCCGAAAATGTATCATAATCACTAAGTAACTGTTTAATCTGAAAATAAAAAACAATTTATACTATTTTTTAAATAATTTATACACTTTACACAGGCTGAATTGTTTGGAAAGTATGGATATCTCTGCAACCATTGACTGTAGAAACATACTTTCAGTCATAAAAAGTTTTCAAATGACATGGGGTCGCTCAAAATTTGGTTGAGGAGTCATATACATAAAAAAAAATAATAGAAATTACCTTTATATATGGTCCTGCGTGCTTAATGTTCTAATTATTGAAATGTAGATAACTATGTTTTGGCAAGTTATCATTGTGTTGGCAAGTTTTAATTGGCTCAAAAGTCGTCATTTTCAGGGACTGTACATGAATAGAATTTCAACCATTTCATTTTTTCATTCACAATAAATAACAATTACATTTTTTGAAAATTACAGAAGTTTTACAACTTTGAAGTTAACTTTTTTCACAATTTCTACACAGCACCCTCAATCATTGGTAATAAATGCTGAAAACTTCAAAGACAAATATCTCTGTCAATATTGCATTATAAAAATATGAATTTTTTTTTGTAAATGACTTCTTATAACCACATTTCCATTTCACTATGGAAGCTTTAGCACACAGGGTCTACATAAAAAATTTAATTTTTTTATTTATTTATGATTTTGATTCCTTGGGAAATTTAAGACATTATGAGTGACCGTACATGATTTGAAAATTTTTTATAGCTGAGAGTACAGGCATCCTCACTTAATTGGTTTCAATAATTTTTGTGTAAGACAAAAATGTGCAAAGTTAGTAGAATTTAATATGAGTAAGATTGGGATAGGGGTTTTATTCAGAAGGATAAGAA
This sequence comes from Pholcus phalangioides, assembly GCF_987345545.1. Classification (NCBI taxonomy): domain Eukaryota; kingdom Metazoa; phylum Arthropoda; class Arachnida; order Araneae; family Pholcidae; genus Pholcus; species Pholcus phalangioides. The sequence goes on along the minus strand of NW_028301608.1, from coordinate 2,809,214 downwards.
AAAATAGCAATAATAAACCCAACTTCCATTAGAAAAATATATATTTTTTGGAATAAATTAGTTATCAAAACTCATAAATAAATTGCATCAATTTAGGGTACATGAATAAATAAATTTAATTAATACCTTTCACTTCTGTTCCCACTACTTCTGATTGATTCTAGTGAATATGGATGCTTTTTTTCCTGTAGTGTCTGATATGATTGACTGCCAACTTTTTTAATGAAAGCAGTCAAGATTCACTGACAAGCAGCATTCTTCGTCTCTTTATATAAACTTTAGGAACAAAGTTAGGGAATTCTGAATATCCCTTGCAAATATGGCAATTATAGAATCATTAGGATCATTTTCTTTGATTAAAAGTCTGATGGCAAGTTCAGGTGTTACCAAAAGATGCTTATTAGTGAAATCTGGTGAGATGAATTTGGGTTTTTTTCATATATGTCTCATCTACATCAATAAATCCAATGTATTTTAGCACTTTAATTATGTTTTATCTCTAATTGGCAACCCCATTTTTCAGGACTAAAATCAAATTACAGACAATATTTATCGGGTTGCAATTTCTAAAGCCAACTTTTCAAAATAGCTGTGAGTGAGGGATGCCTGTATGTTCATATGTTGCAAAGATACCCACTATATGCAGAAAATTTGAGACAGCTTGTGTTATAAAAACAGAGATCAAACATATATTTATTACATGTCAAAAATAAAATTCAAAACAAAGAAAAATGCATATCCACTATGATGCAGTCTTGATTCTGATTTTTGCAATCTGGTGACAAGTTATAAATTAATATTTATAAGAAAAATGAATAATTATCAAAAATAAAACGTAAAATTCCTCATCAAAGTAGTGAAAGGAAAATCATGTTTTATCACAATTTTTTTTCATGACAAACACAATAGCAAATTTATATTTTAATAATTCAAATCATTTAAATACAGTGTTACATCCAGTTAAGAGTATTTTGCTTGTAAGTAATCAAAGTTGTGGGCAAAAACAATTGGCTAAAAATACTACATCTTACAAGCTAGAAACGTCTAGAAATAGACACTTTGAACAAGAATATACATTGTACTTATCTTGTAAGCAAAGTTGCTTTTATTATGCATATAATACAGTGTACAGTAACACCTTAACTTATGTTACCTACAGCATATACTGAGGTGACGGCTATTAAAGACAAAAACTTTGCCATGATTTTTAGACATATTTTACGGAGGCTTGGTGTAGCATCTGAAATATTTGCAGATTCGTCATGATCTCATAAGTGAAGTCAAACATTATTGTCAGTATTGAAAAATTTTGTTTAATGCGATGCTCATTAATAATAATTCACCAGGTCAACAACAAAACAATTTCAACCCCCTTGTGAAAGCTGGTTTTTTTTGTTTTTTTTTTGCCTATCAAACCAATGATTTATGAAAATATTTAAAGCATACTATGCATAATATATATGTTCACTCTCTCAGATTTCAGGGTATATGGGCTTTTTAATAGCCTAACTATGAGGCAACAGATTTTTAACCATCATCATATAAAAAACATTTTATTAAATTTAAATTTAGTAGACCTACATTGGGTATTAATAACTGCATTTTGAATTGTAATTTTTAGCAAAAAATATATATTTTTACTAAATTTTGGTCCTAATTAACTGTTGTTTGTGTGTCTTTGTATGTGAAATTACACTTCGACTTGTGCTGTTATCATGGCTCACACCTATCATATAACGTCAGGCTATTACTGCACTTATACGAGGTCTGTCATTCTCCGCTATCCATACAAAGGTTTTTAACAGCTGGCTGATGCGAAGATATATTTAGGAGAGAGAGAAAATTCAACTGAGGGCATTTGCCCGGAAAGTGAAAAGAAATGGGTTTGATTCCCTACAAGGGCAGTTGAGAGAATCTTCTCCCTTTTCTAAATATATCTTCGCCTCAGCCAGCTGTTAAAAAACTTTGTATTATTGCACTTTACTGTATAATGAAAATTAATTTTAATACAAGTGCCAATATTGTAGAGATGTGGAATAAAGACAGGTGCCTCTCTCATTCAAATGGGAAAGCTTGTTTTGAGATACAATGTTTCATGATATGAGTACATTTCAGAAACAAATCAAACTTGCAACTTGAGATTTTGAATTGCGAATTAAATTCACAGCTTCTCTTTGATGTGGTATGATATTTCAGTATTTGGAAGAAATAAATAATTCATTATTAAGATTATGAATAAAGATACAAATAATATGCTAATGGCAACAATGAGTAATTAAAATAAATCAAATATCATGTTAGAGGCTACAAACCTGATTTTCATTGAAATACTTGTTGATTCCTCTAACATGATGACACACAACTTCAGGATATAAGAATGCAGGAAAAGCTATCCAATAGTAGTAATGGTACTTTATTAAATCCTAAACATGCGCAAAAAATAATACAAGATTAAAAAATATACTGCAACTGTAACAGTTATGATCCATGGCCATACTGATTCATTCAGACATTAAAATTCTTAGTACAGGGTTATTGAAATTGAACTTCCCCAAACCAGAGGGTTGTGGAGACCGTTCTGCTACTACATTTGGATAAGACACTTTAAGAAATGCATCACCCTGTATTAAATTTAAAAAAAAACTTTATAATTTGCGAATACGTAGGACAAATCATTCACAACACAACAAATATTTCTGCAAATGTTCAACATATCTTTTCTCAGTTTTCCACGATGTTTTTTATTCATAGGTCATCTAACAAGATTAACCCATTTATCACATCTGGAAGCTGGTATTGGTTGGCATGTTTGAGGGATCAGTGTTCGCCAATACGCATCTAAACGTGTGTTTCACGGATCAAAATTAAATTTTACTCCTATAAGTTTTGTTGAGAAGTGGAAACACTGCTTCAATTTTTAGGTAATTTATTTAATAGAATTAATATATTCTCTATTTTTAAAGAAAAACAAAAATACCCCTCTTTTTACAAAACTACCCCTTAAAGTTTTGGAGAGGAGTGAAATTACTCTTCAAAATCTTTTTTTTTTTTTGGATAACACTGCTGGTATTAACGCACAGTTACTAAGTTAAACTGCAGAGAAAATGGTTTTAGGAATAGAAAGAATAGCTGTTTACCAAGAAAGGTGGACTGAATATTTGTGGAATGATTTGTTGAGTGGAACTACTACCTACCAGCAAATTTTAATTCAATAAATTTTATGGGTATCATCTCTCTATAAAAGCAGTGTTTCTTAATCTATTTTCACCCATGGTCCCCCCCCCCCCTTAGACCATATTTACTTTTTGTGGTCCCAGAAGTCTTATTTGCCCACCCAGGAATGAGATCATGTCTTCTTGAGTAATTGAGTAAATCTATAGTGAATTTTTTTAAATAAATAAGATCATTTTCCAGAACACTAGGCTAGATCTCTTTTGTGGGTGCTCTGTGCTGGGTAATCTCAACATCATGGGCCTCGGGCAAATATTCTCAGGTCTTTAGAATTTCCTGAAGGCCCATTAGCTGGAAGAAATATTGTAATGTTGTTGCATATATAAGTAGCGTATTTATATACTTAAACTCGAAAATCATAGCACCAGATCTCATTTGTAACTCTTCTATGGACAAGAGTCTCCTCCCCCAGCAGAAATATCTTAGCAGCACCATTGGCCCCCAAGAAAAATGTTCTGGAGAACCCAAAATTTTTGGGATGCCCATTAACTGGAAGCTTTCTGAGGCCTTCCAGACCAGAAATACCAGTCTACTGATTTACATACAGTACTTTGCAAAATTTAGCATCCCATCTCATTATCATAGGAGACAACTATCATCAGCCTCCATCTTAAAAAAGATGGCTCTGCATACACGCTTCGTTCTATGAGCAAATCTGCTGGATTCTGAAGTAGTCACACCTTTTCTCACCAATATTTCCCTTTAAAGCATCATTTCTTAATATCTGAAATTTTTTTAGAGCTCTCTGTGCCCCCCTTCAGGTATCTGCCATGGCTCCCCTTCCATTTGGATTTTACCAGTGCTCCCTCTTAGAATACCACAGTACCGCAAAGGGGCTGTACAGGACTATATGGCCCCAGGTTGAGAAACATTGATCTTTTTGTTGTCTGAATACAGTAAAACCTCTCTTAATGGACATTACAGATGTGGTCACCCCTCTTTTATGGCCAAATGATAATTTCACCTTACATAATAAAGTATGCATTTCAAACCCCTGATTAAAGGGGTTTGACCTACCTCTCTTTTGCGGACAAATTTTTTTGTCCCACAGGTGTCCACAAGAGAGAGATTTTACTGCATTTTGTTATTCATGCCTGTTATTCATCAATTCAATGATTAATTTGAATCATTGTATCCATTAATTTGAATCATAATAATCCATTAATTTGAATCATAATAATCCATTAATTTGAATCATAATAATCCATTAATTTGAATCATAATAATCCATTAATTTGAATCATAATAATCCATTAATTTGAATCATAATAATCCATTAATTTGAATCATAATAATCCATTAATTTGAATCATAATAATCCATTAATTTGAATCATAATAATCCATTAATTTGAATCATAATAATCCATTAATTTGAATCATAATAATCCATTAATTTGAATCATAATAATCCATTAATTTGAATCATAATAATCCATTAATTTGAATCATAATAATCCATTAATTTGAATCATAATAATCCATTAATTTGAATCATAATAATCCATGAATTGAAGAAATAGGCAAAATAAAAAGAAAGTAACAAATAAAATTCATTTCAAATTTTGTCTTTTTTTCAATTTTTGGCTACAAGGTCGTCTCACAAATGTGTTTTAATATATCCAGGAAAAAAATATTTAATTTATAAATAATAGTTATTTTCTAAATCAATTTTATAAATTCCTCACTCAAATCTGCTCAAACTGCATCATATTTTGTAAATAATAAGAATGATGAAAAACAGACGTACTGCGAATGTGAAACATAGAATTTGTTGTAACAAAGATGGGTCTTTGATAGCTTCTCCATTCACAATGGACTCCCATACCTGAAAAAAGTGAAAATAATATGTAACAATTCTTAATTTCTTCACAAATAACTGAGACAAGCATAATCTTATTTCAAATAATGTTTTTGATATACTATTTTATTTCCAACTTTTGTTACTTGTTGTACGATCAGAGGCAGATTTATGGTTACGCCATCTGCAGGCTATAGAACTTTTCTGCTAGTCTGGTCAAATTTTCTTGACTACTCATTCCTGAAATTTGTCCCCATACCCAGCTTAGCTTCTCCACCTCAATATGCCTCTGTCTCTAATCACTCTTTTGGTTATTTTCATGCATACTATTTTTGCCGCTCATGGACCTGGTTCTTGACTCTCTAAGTCACTCTTTTGATAGCTCCCATGCTTGCACACTCGTTTGGTACCTCACATGCCAAACTCTTTCCAACTATTGTTCATCGTAGCTTCCATGTACCATATTGGCATTGTAGCCTCCATATGCTCCAATCATTTACCTATACCTATATTAATGCCAACCACATAGTAGATAGCACGGTTTGACAAATTCAGATGCAAGGTCATTATGGGCAACAAAAAAATTGGAATTGGTACCTAAAAATTTTTTGTGTATGATTCTAACTGATGCCTGAAGTGTTTCCTGAATTCATGTCAGCTTGTCCATGAGCATGGAGAGGGGTTAAAAATTTAGAGAAAATCTAAAAAAAAGTTATTTTGGTCATTTCTTTCTTTAAAAAAAAATAAATTTCAAATCGTCTATTGATAAATAGAGGTTATGAATGAATAAACTCAAGGGATCTACCACTGGACTTATCCCGTTGCCAAGATCTCTTCCTACCCAGCTTCATGGCAGAGTCTGGAACAAAGTGTGTGTACCTAGCAGTCTGAGTATGTATCTAGTGTTGTGTCAAATTTTTCAGTGCTGCCATCTATATTTCAAATTGTGAGCAAAATGTAATGATTAAATATTTTTACCGTTGTAGGCCTGTTGCTCTTAGCAGCAAGACTTTTTAACGAGGAGATCGGATTGCGTTCACACCTCAAAGTTGGGCACCACAAAAAACTAACTTCAACCAACCACCATTGTAGCATCAGTGGGGTGATTAATAGCAGTGCCGTCTTGAGGCATGGGCCCACCTGGGCACGGCCAGGGGCCTCAAGTGAAGAGAGGCCTCACAAAAATAAGATCTGGTTGAAATTTTTGAGAAGTTGTTTGGTAGGGCCTGAGAAAAATCAATTGGCCCGGGGGCCCATGTGATATTATTAAGACAGCCGTGATCAATAGAGGTGAATATTTTTTATCAATACCATAAAAGTCTCTTGCAATCTGTCAATAAACTTAGAATCAGTTTCGAAAATCGAATCAAGATATTCAGTGGGGCAATTATTAAATTTAATGGGAACAAAAGTTGATTCAGAACTTACTTTTTCACCAAAGGTTTGAAGAAGAAGCTTCTTATCTTTAGTTTTGAATTCTTCCAAAGTGTTGGTATTGATCAATATTCCTCTCAAAGGAAATGTGTCTGAAGGGATGCCAATGCTGCCAAACAAGATGGAGTTAATTTTAACCAAATGTTACAATTGCAATTTAATCTCATAGCAAGAAACAAGTTTAAAACCAAATTAAAGTTGAAATCAGATTCTTATGTATCAGTATCAACACATCAAATCTAATCATCTTTTTTGATTATCTACATTTGTATCATCTACATTTAAATAGTCTCTATTTTGCATAAATTGAACATACACTATAAGACTTTAATATAATGTCGATCACTTTTAATGGCATCTCACCAGATGCGGGGGTCAGGTGCATCTCAACAATTTTGGGAACAAAAAATGTTTAAGACTCCTTTGCCCAACTATTTTGTTCCGGTGGGGCTCGTCTAACTTTTGTCACCAAATTTGTCCCGTTGCATGGATCTCTCTGGTTCTTCGCAGGGGACTTGACGATGCGTGAAAACTTAAGGAACGAGGGTTTGAGAACAAAGAAACACTGTTATTTATATTAACTAGAATGCCTGTTAAACTACAGAAACCTTTCAAATGTATGTTTTCTCTACTTCTAACTCTTCTATTCTAACAATTGCACGCCATGTGCCCCTTACATGCGCTCACCAGCCTTTTAAAATTTCTACCCTACGTAGCAATATAAATTTTATAGGGGAGGGGAATTGGCATAGATAATTTTGGAATAAATAAACAGAATGCTGAGAAATATACATTCAAAAAATTTTAAACACACAATTAGAGGTAACACAAAATTAATGAAAATTCAGAACTGAAGGTAATTTTAAACTAAAGAGAGAAACCATTTTTTACACTAACAAAAACGTCAGAATTTATGAATTAAAAGTAATTGAAAGAAATAATTCCAGAATCAAAGAAAAGTCAGAACTAATGAAAGAAATAATTCCAGAATTTATGAAAATTCAGATCAATTAATTTATTTATTTACAATAACCCCAGAAGGCACGAAATGCACTTACACTGGAAAAGTAATAATAAAAATAATAATGAATAAATAATGAAAGTAATCAGAAATAATATTCAGAAGGGAAGGCCTTTCGCAAACTGACCCACGTCTAAATCCTCAATAGTGGAAGCAAACTCTTACTTAGGAGGTACATACAAGTTCTAATGGCAGACTGCTCCATATTCTCACCACACGGCATCTGTATCCATGGAAAAAGCAATCTCTTCTGGCCATTGTTATTCTTATGTGGAAGCGTTATAATAATAAGCGATATAAATGAAATAATTTAAGTATTGGTGAAAGCTTCTAATGATTTACTGTGAGTGCAGGGCCTTACAAAATGCTGGGACCTGTGTGACTGCACCTGTCGCACACTGCCAAGGGTGGCTCTGACAACCCCTATAACAGCAGTTTTTAAAGGAAATAAACTGCCCATAAAAAATTATGATTGTCTATTCTAAGTATGGATAGCTCCTTGATTTGTCCCACTATGTCTATCGTATTTCATTTTAAACGTGTCAATCATGTTAGACACAATTGTATTAAAAAAAAACTCCCTGTGACGCCAACATTGGCATATGCAAGGGGGGGGGGGTGTTCCAACCGATCCCCCCAAGCTGAGATTATAGTGTTACTTTGCAGGAACAAATTTAAACCTTTTTGAGAAAATTCTGCGTAGGTCTATGCACACCAAAACCTAGAATTGTTCGTACCAATCTGTCCCCTTGTTAAAGCAGTTGATTGACGATGTATTAATAAAAATCCATCCTGTTGAAAATTTTAAAAGCTTCAATCATATATCCCCTGACATCTGCACTCTTCCTTTTCCAATGTAAACATTTTCAAAAAATCAAGTCTCTCTTGTATCGGCATGTGCCAGAATGAGTGTTCTGAGTGTATGTGTGGCCCTAACGTATTTATGTTGTCAAGTTGTGCTAGTTTTGTGTTCATGCTGCCATGTCTTCCATTATCTGAAGTAAAGATGGGATGGGAATGTCAGTATCATGTCGCTGGTCTGCCTGCTCTCTGCAGAGAGACTTTTTCAACTTTTTCTTGAATTTGCACACTTGTCAACATTAAAAGACATGCTCCATTCATTTTTCCATGCTGCAATCCTGTTTAGGTTGGCCTGGAGCAACTTCCCATCACTTTGACTCCCGACTACCCAAATTAGCTTCAAGTCATCTGCTAAATTTTTAAAAATCCCATCTTTAGCCTCATCAAGTTTATTGATAAAAAGTGAAAAAAAGAATGGTGCTAAGGACACTTTCTTGAGGGACTCCACTTGTGACACCTGTCCAATCAGAGAATGTCCCATTCACACCCATTCACCGTTGTGACCTATCTTTAACCCTGATTCTATCTGATTTAGCAAAGTTGCCCCCCCCTCCACCAATCCCCTGTAAAAGATTTAGGAGTTTACCATGTTGGACCCGATCGAATGCCTTCTGAAAATCAAGGTAAGCAACACAGACATTTTCGTCCTTACGCAAAGCGTTAGTCACATGATCATAGAAGCAAACAAGATTGGTTACACATGAGACAATAAGTTCCAAGAGGGAGCTCGTCAACCTCACTGAACGATAATTGGACACAGTTTCTCTACTGCTTTTTTTTAAAAATCAGAACCATATTAGAAAGCTTCCAATCCCTTGAGACGATACACTCAGCAACACTACTCCTGTAAATCTGTGCGACTGGCACTAGGGATGGGATGAATAGTAATTTAGCCGAATCCTGAATATTCGTCTAATGTTTTGGCAGAATATTGAATATTCGACAGCCCAATATCAATTTTCTTAAAATACATCACAATTATAAATAAAATTATTGGTAATTTCAAGTGATTGATATTTTGAATTTGAATTATGCAATTTATTATGAATAAATATTAAAAAACTGGTAACTGAACGATTTTTATTGTCATGACAACGAAAATCAAATTTAATGATAAGACATTGTATTTTAATATTACATTGTTACCTCGGCTAATGAAGATAATTCATTCTGGAATCACATTCATTAGCCAAAATGTTATTTCCCATAGATTCCTATGGAAAAATCGTTTGATTCATTGCAGCTTCTACCCATAATTTAGATATAAGTTTTTCAAAACACCAGGGAATGCTATAAAAAGACAAAAACTGATTAAAGGCTAAAATGAGCAGCTTCAAAATTGCATAAATGAGAATATACAGGAAGATGAGAGATGAGATAAAGATCTTTTTATTTTCCAGTATGTACGCAACTAACACCAGCTTTAGTCTATTATAAAGCTCGTGCTGAGCTTATGAACACTTATGGACCCAATCGAGTTCATAAGTGTAGAAAACACTTTCGTGGTGATTTTTACTGCAGAACATTTCCAGCTAGCTGAAGGCTAGTTGCAGAACAATGCAAAACATTCTGCTTTGGGGCATGGGGGAACATTATACTGAGATCTGACTATAATACACAATCGATGTTGCATCCAGAGGCATATTTACGGGGCAGGCTACAGCCCAGTACAGGTTTGGATGGGCGATTTATTGTTTTTCAAACTGACATGGGGGTGGGGGGGTGATATTGGTCATGGATGAAAGAGCAAATTTGCATTTATACTTATGGTCCTGAGCATGGGAGTGGCCTAGAGAATGTATAAGCAATAGGAGTGATCAGAGATTGACCAAAAAAATAACCTAGAAAGTGTAAAGTATAAGAGTGACCTATAAAGTGTTAAGTATGAAAGTGATCAAAAGAGTGACTTAGAGAACGATGAACCACATCAAAAAACGACCAAAACAGTAACAAAAATAGAGTGTGTAGACATGGGAATGACCAAAACAGTGACCAAGTAAGCAAGGAACAAAACGAGTGACTTAGAGGGTGTGAAAGCCTGTGAGAGTGGCCACAAGAGTAATTTAGAGACATGGGCGTATTTGCAGGGAAGAGATGCCTAAGTGGGCTACAGCTCAGGGTGGTAAATTTGTGGAACCAGAGGTCAAGAAAATTAGACTAGAATGGATAAAGAGCGGCAAAATTTGCATAGCCCATAGGCGGCCAAACTAGAAATTTGCCTCTGATTGTATCACAAATGTACTTATAAAATATTTTCCTTTGCATATAACAAAGACACGTCTTTGATAAGGTCCTCAATTTAATTTTCTTGAAATACCAATTAAACTAAATCACATGGCCTTCAAATCCGAGAGATGGGGGACCCTTCAAGCTGTGATCTTTTAAAGGCTTCTCCAAAGAATTTTTAACCCTTACTAGAATGGCGGGTCATTTCGACCCCACGTATTGCTCATCTTACCATCCCTTGAGAAAGAAATGCACCTGGTTCATCTCCTGTTATCAGTAACTTTCAAGCTGGTTCTTTACATGTGTTTGACAAATTATGACATTGTTGAGTTTTTTTTTCTTTTTTATCATTGGTCAAAGTCTGCTGGGTACGAAATGGCCCTACCTCGCATCTTGCATAAAGGCTTTTTTGTCTGATGGCCATGGGGGGGGACCACTTTCATTTCGTGGGGGACCAAAGTGACAGAACAATGGATTTGGCCATCTTTTTCCCTTTTTTCACATTTCGGGGGGGGGGGGGAACCAGACCCCCAAGTCCCCCCCCCCCTCTCGCTACGCCCTTGCAAACAATTTAATATAGACTATAACTTAAGGAAAAATTACTAAAGTCAAGCATCCCTCTATTGCTTTCGAATGCATGTCTTAGTAAAAGATAATTTTGAGAGAATAATTGAAGAAAATTACAAAAAGTTATTTAGCGACTTAATTGATAGATGAATAAAGTCGTGTGTAAAAACCCACTAATTTCAAAAAACTCTTTTTACTAATTTTGTCCTAATGATGGACTTCAAGGAGAATCATGATTATTCATGCCATGAAAAATATACAAAAATTTATTAAAATATTTTATTTACAAGACATAATTTGAAAACAGTTGCATGCGTGTTGCTATTGCGATGCCGTGCCAAACAAAAGTGTGTGTGTGTTTGAGGTTTATCACCAAGAAAGGTTAAATCTTGCCAAACATCGGCGGTGCGGCAGCATACACTACAATTCTAAAATAAATTAATACCTGCTGGAGTAAAATAGCACTAGGACAGTGTTTCTCAACTGCCGGGCCCTAACACTAGTCACACCGGGCCATGTGATTTGTGGTTTCATTTTCCCATTAATTTCTCGTTAGTTACACAAAAGAGATTTACTGGGCCACGAGCTTCCAAAGGTTGAGAACCACTGCACTAGGATAACAGTTAAACACGGAATGTTCACAATGCTAGTTAAGGGTTAAAGGTCTCTCAATAGCAAACTTATGGTTCAATAAACACATATTTCTTTATCCTGGGCTGCAGCTTTGTCACTCAGCACCCCACTTCCGCCTAGTATGGTAGAAATTAACTTCACTTTAAATTTCACTTTTCTATTTCCTGAAAATACCAGGTAGTTAAAAATAAACATAATGAAAGAAATTACCCGTTCAAGTTTAATTAGAACATAAGATTGCACATGATTAAATCAGCCAAAAAAAAAACAGAAATCAAGAAGGAATTCCTCTCATACCCATCAAATGAAGTGTAGTCGATGTTTGCGATAGGGGGCAATCCACTGGACTCTCCTGAAATTTTGAGAAAATATGTACATCAATTTTTTTCACGTATTTTGCATTAAAATTGAATGTAAATGGGTGACTGATGAAATTTGCCTAAATTGCTTCTCCAGCAGTCTACATTAAATATACAGTAAAACCTCAATAAGTCGTCACCTCAAGTTATCGAAAAATTATGACGGCTTAAGCGGAGTGCCGTCAGTTTCAATGTTCAATGTTGTGATAATCATATAAATTTAAAGTAATATGAAATTTTTTGAAGTATGAATCAAAATATAATAAAATTTATAGATCGCGAAAGAATAAATAATAGCAATTTTTTACCTTCTTCATCTCTCATTACTTAAATTATTGTGGTGAAATGTACTGTACACTTTGATTTATACTTGAGTAATTTTTAATTTAGACTAACAGGGCAACTGTTTGAATAAGTAGCTTTTCTTCATAACAGAACTCTCTATTGCACATTAATTTTACATATGCATCAAATTTAATTTTAGTGTTTGAATTCTTCATCAGTAGTTCATGATGCAACTACAAAGTAATCTCGAACACTTTTGACTTGGTGGAGGGGCCCTGGGCAGGGAAAAGTAAACAGAAGATCTCCAACTTGAGTGATCTGAAAATGTGCCACTGGCTGTGTAAATGCTCTGCATTTGTGCCACGGGTCACTTAAGCAATCTGTAAATGTGCCGCTTAGTTAATTTTTACAAAAGTATGTTTGAAGGGGTCAGGCCACATCAGAAAACCCCCAGCGCCATATTTGGCCTGTGGACTAAGGGTTTACCCATATATATTTTAGAAGGTGGGTCACAATGAATTTCTTAAAGATAATTTTTGAGTTTTTAGCCTTCAAATAGCACTGAAATTAACAGAAAAATTGATTAAAATAACATATAGGTTAAAGGTATTTTCTTCTTAAATTTTAATTTAAAAAAAAAGATATTTTTTGCATATAAAAAAATGAATTTTCGATCACTTAGCCTCTGATCCCACCAATATGCGTTAGGAGGCAGGGGCAAAGCTGATGACAAAATTTTGCTGACAAGGGGAGGGGGGAAGGGGTCAGAGTTTCGCTTACTTTTACTGATGGGGAGGAGGTCAAAAATTGCTAAAACTTTGTTGACATAATACTTGAACGATCCCTAAGGGTAGCATTTGGAGACCACTATATCACCGGGCTCATTTATTTGGTTAGACAGAGAATATATGATGTTTTAATTCCAGACCAGAATCAGAGTTCCCCCCCCCCTTTCCCAGTCCCTTGGGGCTGATTGTTTGAATACAAATGGGCCCAGGTAGTCCTATGAAGAGATTTGGAAAGATTTGTATGTCAATTAGTGCGTGTGTTTGTGCATGTTGAAAAAAAAATTTTGATCAAATTTTGGAGGAGCTACAGAATTTAATGTCTGGTTTTCCCAGTTTTGAAGTCAATGCTGCCACTTTAAAAATTCTGAAGTTACTGAAAAAAAGAAATGCTGATTTTACATGAATAGCATGCCAGTGGAAATTTGTACACTTAAAAAAAAATGGTGAGCTCTTATAAGTTGAAGCAGTGTTATCCAAAAAAAGAATTTGGAAGAGTAATTTCACTCTTCTCTTCAGTAATTTTGAGGGGTAGTATGGTAAAAAGGACAGGGGATGGGGGTATTTCTTTTATCAGTGAGAAATAATTAAATTAGAAAAATTTACCTAAAATCTGAAGGAGTATCTTTACTCCTCAACAAAATTTGGAGCAGAAAAATTGAATTTGGATGCGTGAATCACACATTTAGATGCATATTGATGAACACTGAGTTCCAAGTATTCCTTTGAGAAATCGAATGATATCAAATGTATTATTTTTTGTCACCCACACACAAGCACAACTTCAAAATAAATGCCCCTCACTTGGTTGTGTTTTTTTTTAAATTTTCATATATGATGAGAATGTGTGTAAGAGTTATAAAAAATGTCAGTGTATTTGTCTTATATACAAATACACTGACATTTTTGATAACTCTTACACATTCTCATCATATAATACAGAAGAGAAGTTGGTAAAAGCCCGAAATACGCTTGTAAAAATGTTTTCAATTCAGACTTTTACCAAGTACGTTTTTAATGGATAAATTAACCATTATGAACCTATTAGTTCTTGACTCTCATTAATTAATTAATAATTATAATAATTAAATAATTATAATAATTTAGTTATTGACTATTGAATTGATCAACCCCCTAGAACTTAATACTTCCTGACGCTAACAAAATAATAACCAATTATCATTAATTAATTTATTTATTGATTGATTTAAACTTCAAACTGTTCAGAAAAAATTAATTAATTTGAACAGTTAAAACCCATTTCCAATGAACCAATTGTGATTATTGATGGTAAGAGTGTAGATTAATTAGGAAATAACTAATAATTGCTTAATCAGCATCAGGAATAAATAATTTTAACAATTGTTTAATTAGTACCAGGAACGAATAAGTTAATTAATTTGTTTGTTTATTATTAATTAGTTATAATTATTAAATAATTATAATTATTAATTAATAAGGAACTAATCAGTTAATGATGATTGTCTTACTCATTAAAAAATGGGCTTCAACTTGGTAAATGTCTGAAATGAAATGAAAGCGTTTACAAACGTATTTCGGGCTTTTACCAACTTGCCTTGGTAAAACCTAGGTTTTAGCAGTCTTCTGGCTTAGGTTCCACAGAGGAATATGGATGTGGTGCATGTCTGGTTTAGCAGTAGTAGTAGCCTTCTGGTTTTTACACTAACATATACATAGGCATCATATTTCCTGTATAACCTTGCATTCTCCTATGGGAGGTGAAAAATTTCTTTAGGTCTTCTATATACCTTTTTACGAGATAATGCTCTTGGCATGGGCATTTCGCTGTAATTTATTCTGATATGCTGGGATTCAGAGTTTTTCATATTTTCAAACTGCCTTTTGCTAAGCTCTTTGATGTATATGAAAATGTGTGGTATGTTGCGATGTTTTTGTATATGTTAATATATATATTCGTAACAATCCAAGGGGCTCTTACTAATCTCCTCAGGATTTTGTTTTGTCCCCTTTGTGAAAGTTTAATGTTTGTCACACTAGCATGAGCCCAAGCAGGGGAAGCATATAATAGTGTTGGCAAAGAATAGATTTATACAGGCTGTCCTGCAAGTGGCCTTTAGCTCACCAACTGTCCATCATAGAGGTATGATTCCAGTTTGAAAAATGCTCAACAGGGATTTGAAAATTACGCTGTACCAGTTTTGAGAGTGAAACTACAGTGTGTAACAAAATAAAAAAAATCTGAATTTTTATACGGTCTCCGGTGCTTTAATTTCCAATTAGAAAGTTGTTAAAATTAGAAAAAAATTCCATGTTTCTAAGTGCGATATTCAAATTAGAAAAACAGAGTAAATTCGGAAAAGAACAGCGTTAAATGAAGGTAAAGCAGTTTTTCCATATTTAACACTGTTTTTTCATAAATTTACTTTGCTGAATTCAATTATCTCTGTGAATATCGCACTTAGAAACATCAATTTTTTTTTTTTTTTTTGTATGCATCAGGAGAGGCAGGACAACAACTGTCTAATTGGAAGTTAGAGCACAGGGGGGTCCATATAAAAATTTAGTTTTTTTTTATTTTGTTACTCACTGTATTTTCACTCTCGAAACTGGTACAGGGTAATTTTCAAATGCCTGTTGAGCATTTTTCAAACTGGAATCATACATCTATGACAGACGATTGATGAGATAAAGGTCATGCTTATACTTACAAGACACCCTATATAATAAGATTTTGTTCTTAATTGAGAGTTTTGCCTGTGGAAAAATAATCCTATTCAACGCTCCCATAATTTTGTTTGCTTTGTTGTGTGCACATTATATGTGTGGAGTGTAAGTCAATGTTTTATTTAAGATTCATCCACAAGATATTTTACCTGTTTGACTGGACAAAGTAAATGTTCGCCTTTAATTAGACAACATTGCTGTGGATTTTTTTTACAATTTCTGTAACCATGCAAATTTACCATTTACAACCATGGAAATTGGTACTTTTCGTTTTTAAGTAGTAGGCTACATCTAACTCCTCATACTAATTCATTATTTCATCTACAGTTTCCAGCAGAGTTGGATGATCATATTTGCCAAAAGCATTTTTTATGTCAAAAAATACTGTCGCTATATAGTCTCTGTGATTGAAAACATCATGTTTAATTGATGTTTGTTTTATTAATGTTTTGCATTGATGTTTTAATTGGGGTGGGGGGGGGGGACCTCTTGGACAAATGAGGATATCAAGTTCAGATCAACATCTTATCCAGATTGCTCTTCAGATCACATCATGTGTCTGAAGTGTTTGGGACTAGTAGGTGCTCCGCTTGAGTTTTATGTATGAAATTTTGATTTTTGAATTAATTGTGAACTGCTCTGACTTATAATACAAAATACTGTGTAGGTGTTGAAACACCCGCTGTCTCATTTGATCATTTTTTGTCGCACCACAGTCATTTTCTGACCACGAAGGCTAATTAGACCGGGACCTACAATTTATTGCAGATTCCAAATGGCAGGCTTGTTTGTTATACTCATCGAGAAGCTGGCGCGCTAACCCCTCAATGGGGGACTCCCTGCAGTAGCAATTTTTTGCTGTGGTCAAGTCGGCGTTGTTTGTTGTACCCTTGTGTCAGGAAAGTTTTCTGACAAGGACGAACCGGGTATCGAACTCGCGACTCCTCTAAACATTCTTTGGTACTTTAGGTGAGTATCTTATATCGACTGGGCTACCGCCCCCCCCCCCCCCCGCTGTCTCCTGCAGTAAGTAGTATTATTTACAGAGGGGCTTAGCAGGCTATATCCTAGGGAAGCAAGTTCAGAGGCAGCAAATTTGGGGAATGAGGTAGGTCACTCTAATGCAGGGCTGCAACTAGTTCCTTGGTAAGATAGAGCAAGCACACAATTGTAATGTTGAAGCCATGATCCCCACATCTTGGAGTAGGGCCTCTAGGCTGGGATCTTTCACAGGCCCCAGAATTTTCTTTTCACAAGCCCTTCTATACTTAATTTATAGCGTGAAAAAAACAGGGAAAAAAGATGAAAATTGACCGGGGGGGGGGGGCAAGGCTAGATCCCTGTCAGCCCTTGTGGGGGGGGGGCATGGTTGAAGCATGAATTTATGCCCTTCTCTAATCCAGTATCCAGGCACCAGACCTGCCTCCTTCCCTCCCTACATGCAGCCCTGCTCCCATGCTAACAAACTCACTGGTTTGGCCATTCACATGCTTTTACTGTTTTGATTATTCACATGCTTTTAATGTTTTGATTATTCACATGCTTTTAATGTTTTGATTATTCACATGCTTTTACTGTTTTGATTATTCACATGCTTTTACTGTTCTGATTATTCACATGAGATCACTCTTTGATCGGTCCCTTGCTTACACACTATCTAGGTCACTCCCATGCTCACAGGGCCGCGACTAGATGTTTGGTCACCCGGGGCAAGAGCGCATTTTGGCTCCCCCTTGTAATGTTGAAAGAGAGGTTTGAGAATAAAATTTGCGACCCCTTTGATCCAGCGCCCGGGGCACGAGACCAGCCTGCACCCCTTAGTTGCGGCTCCGCATGCTCACACACTATCTGGGTCACTCCCATGCTCACACATTTTCTTGATCATTCCCCCACACCCATACTATATAGGTCACTTCCATGCTTTCTAGTTTCTAGGGTACTCTTTTGGTGACTCCCCTGCTCACACGCGTTTTAGGTCATTGTTTTGGCCATTCACGTGCAACTATGTCAAAGCCGCTTGTAAGTTAACTCTTAATGCAGCTTTGAACTATGTAGGCCACGCCCGGTAGTCAAGATGGCAGTGAGCGAAGTTTTATAGTTTTACCAACTGTGGGCTATACACATTTTACGATCACTCATTCTTCAAATTTATCGCCCCCTTCGTACTTGCCGCCCTGGGCTCTACTTCCCCACCCCGTAAATGCGCCACTGTGCGCATGGTTAGATGCCGAGAAATAATAAGACACGACTCTTGTTCCCCCCCCCCTTCCAAAAGCATTGAATGCGCTAGTTTAACGAAATGTTTCATTAATTTTAAAACTTTGAGGGGGAAAAAAAAAGAATATAATAATCACAATATATAAGTACCATTTGAATAATACGCACAGATGTTAACGGAAGCGTCCTCTAGTTTGTATTCATCCAACTTTTTCTGGTAGAGTTTGTACCAAAATCCCGGGTCGAGCGCCGAAGAGAAAGGTACAAATTGCAGCCTGATGGAAGAATCCTCACGGTCTGCTGAAATCATTTTCCAATTAAACTTTTCTATATAGAAGATTCTAGAACCATTTGGTGAAGAAATTTTTCTTTCTTTTTTACGTGAGGAGGCCGGAAGAAGAATAAATACACATTAATAGAGAGCGCAATCCAAATCGAAAATACTCATTTTAATCTCTGCTCTCTTTTCTTTTCTCTTTTTCAAGGTCGTTGAGGCCTCGGGCGCACAAGAAAATATTGGGTCCCTTAAATTAGAAAAAGTCTATTCATTGTGTCGAACAGAATGAGGACCCTTTCGCGTCGGCAAAAACGTGTGAAACTTTATTACGCAACATGCTACATCTTCCAGAAACCGCATATGAAGAGATCGGCGAAACGCGCAGCGTGACTCCCCCGGAAGTAGTAGGCCAATCACGCCCGACGTAAAGTGCGCGAGCAAAGAGGATCACGATTTAATACAACTTTGAGTGCGAGTTGCGCTCAGTGCCATCTTAAGGCACGGGCCCACCCGGGCACGGCCCAGGGGCCTCAAGCAAAGAGGGGCCTCACAAAAATGAGATCTCGTTGAAATTTCCGAGAAGTTGTTTGGTAGGTCGTCAGAAAAATCAATTGGCCTGGGCGCCCGTGATACTCTTAAGCCCTGATTGCGCTCTGTAAACAATCATACTCAAGGAGCAGCTCTTATAATACAGCTTTGGCCATACTGCTTTTCTCATGAGCGGACGCGTGTCACGTCATGGGTGGAGATACGAGAATTAAGGCGACTAGATAATTATTATTATTAGTGGCTATAACGAGAATAAGGCATCCGTTTAATGACGGCGCCGATTGATCTAATCATTTTAATGTGAGCAGGCAGAGCTGGATTAACTATTAAACAAAATAAGCATGTGTTTCCGGCATCAGGAGAAAAGGGGCAGCACAAAAAAAAATCTTACATTGTTTTTATATATGTGTATATAATTTTTTTTTCTGACCATGAACCATCGAGTAGAAAATCGTAAAATTTTAAGAGCACTTGATTTTGCAATTGAATGTTTTTATCGAAAGGTTGACCAGGGCTGCAACTAAAAGAGGGCGGTTGGGGGGGGGTCTGTTTCCGGGTGCTGGACCAAGAAAGGCCTTGCGTTTATATTGTTTTCAGTTAAAAACTACAGTGAGTGGCTGCCAAATTGGATACGGTACCCCCCCCCACCCCCAGCAAATGACAGAATAAATTTCCGTTTCTTCTTGTGGTGACACAAAAGCAGAGAAACAAGAACTCGCGTTAATGCAGTTTTTGGATTGAGATTTCACTCCATTTCCATAAAGTAAGCTCAAGAGCAACATATAGGTCCCCGGGTAAAACCAATTTTTCTGAGGCCCCCACACCTAGCTATAAATACCTGCCTCCCAATTTGCATACGCAGGTTGCAAAGATGGCAAGTTTTAGGGGAGAACAAAAATACCGAAATAAAATTGTTGAATTTTTCTGTGTGCCCCCCCCCCCACTTAACACTGAAAAATTTCTACCACCGAGACCTACAACGGCAGAAATATTGTCATTACACTTCACTAACTCATTTGGTAGTAAATTGCCCATGGTGAGTTGTGCTTGGTTTGATTAAAAAAAAAAAAAGCAACACCATATAGACTCTATATGCTGCAGTCTCAGACTATTAGATAGGCCAGTATTACACAAAATTTATTTTATAAAAGATCTTTTACGAAACTTGAAAAGAACAACCAATGAGTGTATTGATTACATTCAAGCAAATGTAACCAATAGACTTATTGATTGTTTTTTAAGTTTTGTTAAAAATCTTTTATCAAACTTTTATAGAGTAATCCAGGCATTATTAATTGTGTGAAAGGCATTATTATTGCGTAAAGCGTTACACAAACTCTCACTTCCATAATGAATTGCCCATGGTGATAGACTGGAGGTTTGAAATGAAAGAAAGTAGATGGGGGTGACAAAACATCATGTCCCCCCCCCCACGAAATTCTTAGTTACTCCTCTGCTCTAGCAGAGATAAATTTCAAAAAAGTATATTATTATTGTTAACATATTGGAAATGAAAGGAAAAAAGATGAGAGGGGAACAGGTTTCCCCCTTTCCCTTCATAAACTTTTATTGTACAAACTTCTTTTTTTTACTCATCAAATGATAGCAAAGGAGAAAAAAATATGTTATTGCAGTGGTAAAGGGGGAAAAACATTCGTCCACAAGGGGTACTAAAAACATGAGTCTCAAGAGAAAGAAGGCAGCATGAAAGTATTTCTTCCATATACACAGGGACAAGACAAGATATCTCGTCCCTGTGTGTATGGAAGAAATATAACAGTGGGGGCGGGGGGGATTTCCCCTAGCCATGGCACCGGCCCTGTTCTCAAAAAGGGAAAAATTATAGTAAAACTTTCCGAAGACATTATTAGTGGCAGTTGCAGCAACACAACACTAGTGTGGTACTGATTATAGACAATGCTTTATGGCAGTAGTTTTCAAAGTGTGATTAATAGACAATTTTTTGTTAGCCACGAATAAATTTTGACTGAGGAAAGGGAGCCACAGGTGGTAAAATTTTGAGAACTGCTGGTCTATTGGGAATATTGATGCATTAGAGCAGAGAAGTACAAGGGAGAGAGAAACATGAGCATATATGCATGATCAACCTTTGGAGGGGGAAACATAAGACTCCCCTGGATTCTGGGGAAAGAGCATGAAGGTTCATGCCCCCCGCTAAGATGATCAAAAATGAAAATCTTAAAAGAAAAAACTGAAAAAAAAACATTTAATTTTTGTAAAAAAATAACAACCTTTAACTAATGTTTTCATCAATTTCTGTAGACATAAAATGCCTATAGAGTGATGGCTAATGACTCAACATTTCTCTGGAGAGATAACCTGTGTCCTCCCCCCCCCCCCCCAAGAGACAAGACTTGCATATGTGAGCATGTCCCTCGCTCGGAAGCAGAGCTGCATTGAAAGTGAGATCATAGAAACCTCTTAAAAAGAGACATTTCATTATATTTATTTCATTTTTAAATTTGTTTTTCAAAAATGTAATATTTCAAATCAGAGAAAATTAAGAGTTAAATTGGTTTTTAAAATTTTTTTTTTCTATTTAAAAAAAATCTAATTTTGATTACCCTTGGAGGAACATTTCCCTCGTGCATATACCATTTCACATATAAATTAGAGTTGTGATCTGCAACCAAATCTATGGTAATTTATATAGGGCTGTAAATGAATCAAGATCTCATGGAGTTACAGTGAGTCCATTGAAAATCTGATTAGAGCCCTCAAGCATTAAAAATTTCCGAAGCTCCTGACATAATCAAGCAGTGTAAGATATTTATGACCAGTTGGCCTTGATCTGCCGGTTCATGAAGTCTCAATAGCTATGTCTACACTGGTGCGTTTTTTCTGCGTCAAGGCGCTTTCCACTGGCACACCTGTCATCAAGCATGTCGTAAATCACTCAGGAGTGACTAAAACTTGTTGAAAGGCGGCCATTTTTAAGAGGCATTCCTTTTCCTTCTGCTCTACCAGGTGTGGAAAGATTTTCGTTCAATTTCCCTTTCCTTTTCTTGAAGATCCAGTGTTGTTTTCATAAGTTTTTCTCGATTTTCATAACGTCATCCAAAAAAAAACTTTGATACTTTTGAAGACTTCAGGTCACGTAGTGCATTAGCATTTTAGCATTACGTGATATTATTGAAGGTAAATTTAAATTAACGGTAATTATAATTGCAAAATTTAAATTAAATGATTGTCTTGAAAATTATTTTTTTGGTAGAATTTCATACTAAAATGCTGGTCGATTTCTTTTTCATGTTTTTGTGAAGAGCTCGTGTTAACGAGGTTTGCTGTGTAATTATAAAATAATTCACAAGCTCTTCGTGGGGCTACCTCAATGCATGGGGCAATCCAGACATGGCGTGAGAACTTTAACCAGATGTGTTGGAGGGCTATTTATGATCATAAGATCAAATGGTATGATTTTTCAAAGTATGTAAAATTGGTACACCCTCCGAATATCACTTTCATCGGAGGTCCACGGTGCTGTTGAAACACTTGACTCCACATTTTTCCAAACATTTCGTGAAGGCACGCGAATAATACTTAGTCAACTGTTGGAGGATCACCTTTACCGGATGCAAGACCGCTTTACCAGTGCCTGTTTCTTGCATGGGCAAATAGGGCACATGCCCTTTGCCCTTGCAATTTCAGGGGGCCCACAAATTGGATTTCCTTCCCTTTATTTTTTTTAACCTTCTTTTCCGTAGAATATTTCCAAACGTGAAATTTAATTTGAGAGTAATTATGTAAACTTTTTACATAATTATACTTTGCAGCAGACATATTCAACCTGCTGCTCGCGGGCACTGTGGTGCTTCCAGAGTGCTTGATGCTTGTGTCTGATTTCACGTTTGCGAGTAGTTGATTAACGTCCCAATTTGAACACTTTGTACAAATTGTATTCAACGAACACAAATAAAATTATTCTGATTTCAAGCAATCGTATGCCGAACTTGATAAGGGTGCACCCTTTTTAATTATGGGAACAAGCATTGTGCTTGCGACTAGAAAAAAGTTGCCTCAAAGAACGTTATATAAAAAGGGGGTGGGGTAGGAAAAAATTCATGTTTCACAGGGCCTGAATTTATGAGGAACAGGCTGTGCCCTTCAGCGCACTGATAATCTTCACTATTTTCTCAAAAACTATAGTTTTATGCAGATTTTATTTTCATAAACATTATTAAAGCTGCAACCAGAAGCGTACGCAGGACCAACCTTTCGAGGGCACATCGAGTTTAAGGATGAGCGCACCAGAAATTCTCTTCCAGAGAAATTTTCTGTAACTGACTGTTGAAAGTACAATATTTCAAGTTTAAAAATTGATTGAAGCAACGTACAAAATAATTTTCTTTCAATATTCTGATTTGTGTGTGAAAATATTTTAAATCTTTGATCATCTTCGGGGAAACCATGGGTCACCATATTCTGTTACTTTTTATAATTATGAAAAATAATTTAATTTGGAAATTTGAAGTTTTCCACTTCTATTACCATGGATTTAGTACTTTGGTGTATGAATAAATACTTGAGAAAAATAATGCTGCGCTGACTAAATTTTGAACGAAAAATTATTTAAATACGTATGAGATTACGACTTAGCAAAATAGAAGTATACAGTTTTCTTATTTTCTTTGACTCGACTATATTCGGGTAAAGTTGACGGACGACTTGATTTAATTTTTAATTTATTCCGAAGTTGAGCAATTTTGAATGATTTCATATATATATATTCCGTGTTATATAGAGCAATTTTCCCTCGCATATTTTCACATTAAAATGTGGAAATTGCATCCACTGCGACAGTTGCATCGGCATCTGAATTGAAAGGTTTAGCCGTAAAAGGTGTAGACAGAAAAAAGGCACGCCACTTGAAGCATGTGATAGAGTTCAGCGGTAAAGAAAAAAAAAACGAGATTGAAAGTTGAAAGAAGATGCACTACTGAGGACATAGCTAATCATTTACTATACAGTGCCAACACTGCTTACAATAATTTTGTTATCACAATTTTTTATCCAGGCAAATTTCAATTTTATTAACTGACTTTTTTTTGGAAAAAAATTAATTTTATAAAATGACAGGTGCTGTATGATTATTTGAGAAAATACAAGGACTTGTGACTCTTACAATTTCAAGGGATACTAAATACTGACCACTAGCTTTTAAATCCCCCCAATTAAAATCAGCATTTCTCAACATTTCTGAATCCAAAGGACCAGTAAAATATCTGAAATTATTTAATGGACTACTAGCTTAGAATAGGCCTTTGTAGGTCCAATTAATTTTTTTTAATCTGTGAATACTATAACAGAGTACTGTGAATATTATCATTACTGTAATTTCTGGAAGAAACACCACATTAGCATCACATTTGCGAAAAATTATTCAGTAAAATCTAGAACTGGTCAATAGTCACAAGCACAAATGTTTTTACCTTTTCATTTTAACTGAAATTACTCAGAGACATCTTACTGAGCTTGGGGTGGGGGGCTTCAGACTCAAAAGCTTTTGTCCCTTCCCCTTTAAGCTTGCTCCTAAAACACTGAATTGAATAGCCAACAGCAAAATATTATTGAATATTGAAATTAGAAGTGAAGAAAAATTAATAAAAAAAAAATTGCAGTGCGAAAATTAGTTATCAGTTTTTAAATAATTTATGAGGCCTGTGTTTGACTTGGGACTTTTGCTTGAGTCCCATTGGCTCACCTATTAAGATGTAATTCAATGTGCCCACCAGGATGGAATCTGGGGTCAAGTGTAACTGATTGCAGACACTAAAATACAGCAGAAGTGGTGCTGTAATATTTTCCTATGTGGATGATAGAGAAGAGTGAATTACAGTAAACATTGATATTAAAATTTCTTTACAAATACAAACACAAAGGCCACAACAGCCAAATTGCCCAACGGGGTGACTGAAAAAAGATACTCACCATAAAAATACAGTCAAACCCTGTTGTAGCACCAACAATGCTTATTGCCAAAATTTTTCAGTGAACAAATCTTCCAGGTATATATGGATTACACACGTTAATTTGTAATTCGATGTAATTTCAAACTCGCTTTAGCACTAGAAATCTGAGACAAATTCTGTTGTTACATCGGGTTTGACTGTATAACCAAAATACAGAAACCAAATATAAAATCATATATCACGAAAGAAACAATTAATAATTAATACTATATAATACACCACTCATAAAAAAGATTATGGTTGTTTTATCTAAGTATAGATAGCTTATAGATTTATCCCAATATGTTTATCATATTTCTTTTCAAATGTGTCGATTGCGTTAGAATTCATAAACTTTAGAGGTATAAGGTATTTTATTTATTAACAACCCTATTAGAGAAAAGTAAGAATCAAAGTTTGCTCACAGACCACTTATTGTATATTTGCAAACCACCTCTTGTCCATGGACCATAGGTTGAAAAATGCTGATTTAAATTATTAACTTGAACTAGAACAACATTGACATAGTCGAATCTTGTTTTAACAAATACCATTATAGCAAAAAATCTCATTTTTACGAACACTTTTCTAATCCCCCAAATAAGTTTTCATAGAAACAATGAAAGAAAATCTGGAATTCCTTTATAACGAAATTTCGTTAGAGCGAAGTGATTTCTCTGGTTTATTGAAGTCTGTTATGCTGGAATTCAATTGTATATATTTTTACAAGTTCTTTAGAAGTTTAAAGCCAAACTATGTTCAACTGTGTCTGTAATACCCATCAGAAACCAGAAAAAAAAAATGCATTTTCAAATTTATAGCTATTTAATTAAACATTTATTCAGTAAAGCAAAATATACAAATAATTCATTTGCAATAACCAATGAGTGCGATATGAATATAATTTAAATAACTTTTTACGTTTGAATCGTTAAAAAAATACAGCATGACAAGGGAAAAAAAGCAGTGTTTTGTTCTTTATCAGATGAATGCTAAATGCTTCCATCATCACTCAGTTCATAAATCTGCAAAATTAAAATTTCACATTAATTGGTTATTAATAACAAAGCATGCTATAAAATTGACTAGTTTTAGGAATTTTTAAAAGTTCTAGCAGTTTAATGGTTTGAAGAAATTTCTTTTCAATAAAAAAATTTTTTGGAAAAATTCCTCAAAATATTTAATCATTAGAAACTAAATTCCATAAAAGTGAATGGAGTGGAAAAAGTTGAGAGAATGCTTACTAAAATAAAGGGATTGGCAAATTTTTAAAAAAAATTATCTGCTAGCCAAATTTACTAGCAGCAAGGCACTTTTTTTTTCTAAGAAGAGTGGCCAAAATATCTTTTGCTGACTTTTCTGGATCCTGGTGACTATTTCCAAGTCAGTAGAAATGCTTACATAAATTTTGAACTTTCCACATTACCCTCAGACTACAATTACGTCATCACGCATCTTAAATAAAATTTAAGGCCACAACAGGCAAAATGCCCAACGAGATGCCTGAGAAAAAGATGTCCATAACAAATATGGATGTCATATATTTCAAAAATACAGCAACCCAATTACAAATGCAATCATAAAAACTAAAAAAGAAGGTGTCAATGATGATTTTTTAGTTGCCATAGTGACCTGGCACTTGAGATTTGTCAAGTTCTACTATAATACATATTCAAAGTTTACATTGAAAAAACAAATTAGGTGGTACTTCTCTTATGTACAATTTTTTAAAAATGCCTGTATTTTAATTGCATTCAACTTTTTTTTAAATATACAGTGCACTGTGCTTAATGTGATTGCATCGAGACTCAGAGTTTTTTATAGCAATAACCATTTGATAAATCTATCCGAAAGAGAACAGAAGTAAATGAAATGACCATACATTTTGTTTGTTCAAACAGGACGTTTGAAAATGGGACCACTTCGTTTTTCTTTCCCACATAACTAGTTGTAAAATGATCAATTGTGAAGTTTTTTCCCCCATATTGTTATAAAACACGTTATTTTTCCTTTAAGCTAAAAATCCTGTTTTTGTTTTTTTAAATGTAATTTCATTGTGAGGAATTAGAATGGAACATGTCTAATATATATTATTTTTATAATTTATGGTATGTACTTTAGATCCTTTTAGAAAATCTTTCAACTGAGTAACCGTGAATCTGGTCATCTGAAAGAAACTGACCAAGAACTGAAAGGGGGGGGGGGCTGTTTTATTATACCTTACATTTGCCTTCAATGTAGAAAGACTGTTGAAAAAGAAGCTCCACATGTAAATGAATCATAGCGGCTACTATGGTTTGATTACATAGTGAATAACATACAGAAATGTTTGTACATAAGAGAGGGGTGTACATATTCTGATCTCCTACATAGCAGGTTGGTAATGATAACTTAAGGTTTCATTCTGCCGTAGAGCTTCAAAATAGGCAAAAAAAAAAACTTTCAATAGATATTGATAATATAAACCAGGGGTGGCCACCTTCTCACTGTTTGGAAGCCCACATAGAGGTCAGCTTTTTCTCTGTCAAAGTGAGCACAACTTCTGTCTATCACCATGGGCAATTTACAACTGACTGAGTTATGCCGAAAGTGTGAGTATGTGCACCTAACAGTCTGAGTGCAGCATACAGTGTTGTATAAAAACTTTTAAGTGGTGCCATCTATTACAAATTCTGAGTGAAGTGTGATGTTTGAATATATGTACTGTTGTAGCCTGTTGCTCTCTGTGCTGAAACTTTTCAACTGGAGATTAGCTCGCATTTACAAATACAAATACAACGCCACAACAGGCAAATTGCCCAACGAGGTGGCTGACTTAAGAACATCATGGATCCCGAGCCATTTTTTGGAGGCCCTACCTACTACTGCTACACCACACATGCACCCCGCCCACACAACCCCCCCCCCCCGCGGAACCCCCAACGAATCGGTACATGCGGGAATGTGCGTGTACGTGTAGTGAAACCTGACGTGAAGTATTTTGTTTCTCTGTAATGCTTGTTATGTGCAATGCTGCCATCTGCCACCAATTTTTTTTTTCTAACTATGAGTGAAGTGTTATGATTGAATGATTTATCATTGTAAGACTGTTGCTCTCTGTGGCGAGACTTTTTAACGGGGAGATCGGCTTGCATTTGCGCCTTGAAGTTGGGAACCACAGAAAACCAACTTCAACCGACCACCACTGCGGGGTTCGAACCCGGATCCTCGCATCGCGAGTCCGTCACTATAACCACTCGACCACCACAGCGGCGTCTCAAAGTTAGGAACCACAGTAAATCAACTTCAGCCAACCACCACTGTGGCAGCAGTGGGGTTTGAACCCGGGTCCTTATAATGCAAATGCATCACTCTGACCACTTGACCACCACAGCAGCATAATGGTCAGCTGCAGTTTCTGGGGGAGGGGGGGCACACCAGGGGCAGCTCTGGTGTATAAGCCACATCAGTAAAATGACCCACAAAACTCATAGATTTGTCTCCACCATCAAGTAATATGGTGAAATACATAAAATTTGGTTATTAAAATTTTACCCTAGGCTCCAAGAGTTCTTCATAAACTGACACACAGTCCATTTATCTGATTGTGTCCCAAGCTATAGATGCAATGCATCAAAAATTACTGTCTCTTCTGCAAACGAAGATGCTCAAATAATTGATTGACACATCTCTAGACTTTAAGAGGAGTTTCATTATTATACAAATACAATGCCACAACAGGCAAAATGCCCAAGGAGGTGGCTGAGTAAGATGCCCATAACAAGTATGGATGTCATATATTTGAAAAATACAGCAACCCAATTAAAAATGCAATTACAAACAATATATATACATGATGAAATATTATATAATACCCATAAGAATACTTATGGTTGTCTTATTCTAAGTAAGGATAGCTTCTCGATTTACCCCAACATGTTTATCGTATTTCTTTTTAGACGTGTCAATTGTGTTACAATTTACTACCTCTGGGGCTAAGCTATTCCATTTATTAACAACCCTATTAGAGAAAAATTCCCTGCGACACCATAACCTAGAATTGTCCCTTACCAATCCATACTGGTGTCCCCTTATAAAAGCAGTAGACTGATGTTGTACTAATAATTCATGGTCCATCCTATCCATACCTTTGAAAATTTTGAACACTTCGATCATATCTCCCCGACACCTGCGTTCATCCAATGTAAACATATTCATAAAATGAAGTCGCTCTTCATAACTCAACCCCTGTGTGCCAATAAGGACACACGTAGCTCTTCTCTGCACCCCTTCAACCAAGTCAATGTCCCTCTGTAGGTATGGTCTCCAAAACCTCACAGCATACTCTAGTCCAGGACGAACTAAGCCTCGAAAAAGAGGAAGAATGACTTTAGGAGAGTATGGAGACCATTTTGAAAATGAGTCCAAGCATTCTAAAAGGTCTCTTCACATTCTCCTAAAGTCATTCTTGGGATGGAAAGGTGCCAAACAGCATATAATAATGACCATCCAGAATGGGTGCACACATGATGGTGCCAAGATACGATGCACTAGCTTTTCATGAGATAAATGCTTCTCTGTTTTAGACACAATCATCGTGTTCGTGTGTATAACTTCTTTGTTCAACAGCATAATATGAACCTGACCATCAAATATAACAACTTTTTTGCTTTTTTAAAATGATTAAGGTCTGTGGTTGAAGTTTTGAGGTGCCATTGTGAGTTGCATTCACTTTGAAAAAAGTTTTGCCACAGTGAGCAGAACACAAAATTTGCATTCAGCTATAAATACAGAGTCACCAATGGGCAACTTGACTAACAAGGTGGTGGACAGAAATGAGGCAAAAATGTTCATAAAACAAACTTTGAGAAAATTTGCATATTTGAAAAGGTAGTATGGTGAGAACATAACAAAATACTATGGTGATTATGTCACTAGAAATAATGAATGCAAATAGTCTGTTAATCAGAAAGTCAGCTGTTGAAACCAATAGCTCAAGTAATGATCAGAAAACCAATTTAAAATATATAGTATTAGTACTTTGTTGGGGGGGGGGTGCACAAAATATCACCTCATTTGGCTAGCTATTGGCTACCGATGATGTAAACCAAAGCCCTAATATAAAAGAAATTTTTCTCATATTATCACATTGGTCTGTTCGGCACTTTGCAAGACTAATAACAATACCCGAATGATAACATTATCCATGATTCAAATAAACAGCATCTGCTGTATTTAGTCCTCAACTTACTTTATTCCACAGTTCATATTGTAAGAAAAAAAAGCTTGCAGTTAAAACTCTCATAAAAAATGAAAATGTTGTAAAGTAAATTCATATGATTACTTATGTGTAGTTAGACATGGTAACAGCTACTTGTCATTAAATATTAAAGTTTTATACTTGCATCATCAAAATCGACATTGTTGAGAAGATCTGCAAGTCCAGTCAGCTTTTCCAGATATTGGGAATCATTGAACGCTTTCAAGAGAAAATCGAAGCCTCCTTGCTTGTATGCATCAATAATCTATAATCCCCCCCCATTAAGAAAAATTCATATTCATTACTATATTTTTTCACAATCAATGATACAATGCTAAAGATTGGAAATGAAATGAATGGTTTGAATAAAAATTATGTAATTTACAAATTTTTTTTGACTTTATATATTCCCAAAAGAAAGGAATGATCTGTCCAGGGAATTTGTCATTGTTAGCAGACATCCATGCCCAAACCAGGACTGAAACTCAGACCTGCACAGCAAAAGACTAGCATGCTAATTACTCGACTGTCAGGCGGCTAAATGTTTGACATTATTGAGATACATTAAGAATGCTATCATGAGTAATAATGCAGAATAAAGCATGAAGTATTTCAAATACAACTGTCATTTTCAAAATGGATGAAGTGCAATATCATCCAACTCTGTTAAAAATTAAAATTTTCTACTATTTCATTCTTTAAGATGATTAAGGAAAACATGACCCTTTTTAAATTTCCGAAAACCAATTTAATTATAACTTGAAGATTCAAATCGTTGCAGTTAGGCACAATAAAGTACGTTTAACCGTCTGTTGGGAGCAATACCAATGACAACATCATCAGGTGCAACTAACTCCTCAGATTGCAGATGAAAATCTACCTTCTGTGGTTGAAAAGGAACTAAACTTTGCCATTGGAACTCATTTTAATTTTGTTATTCCATACTGGTTTTAGGTGGACTAAAATATGTTAGTTGGGTTGAACGGCAATCAACATGTCAAATTTTGGTTTGAAGTTGCATCAGAAATCTCTCGTGGTCCTGCTATGGCTAACTATTTTCAACTTATAGATGAATAGCGGCCCTTCATAGCAGGGCCACCACTAGATGCTTGATATCCCAGGGCAAGCGTGCATTTTGACGCCCCCTTGTAATGTTGAAGGAGAGGTTTCAGAATGAAATTTTCACCCCCCCCCCCCGAGTCCAGCACCCGGATCCGCCTGCTCCATCCTAGTTGTGACCCTGCTTCACAGTAATGAACGGAAAAATCAAAGACTACATTGTTACCCCGAAGATGATGTCACTCTCTGCTGATCTTACAAAGGTTTCAACAGCTGCTTGAATTCGGGAAAGAAAATTCAGACTGTCCATGTATGGTCCTGTTCAGCACACATGAACTCTAAGGAGAGAAGTTCATTGCCTTCATAGTGAAGTGATCTAGCACGCTCATCCAATAGTGATAGGACGTGGGTTCATTTCCCCACAAAGGAAGTTGAATTTTCTTTCTGGAATTCGTCTTCACATCGGCCAGATGTTGAAACCTTCGTGTATTGTTACACCTGAAAAAAATTCAACATGGAAAATTGATGATTACTCTATTCAGCATGTCTCATTCATAATCAATTTTCATTTCCTCAGTTCAAGCAAAATCACCTTCATGCATATTTTAAGACAGGTTTGATCGATAACTCAGATCTGGGAGAAGGGCCTTTTATGGTTAATATGTGCTATTGACCTACTGTGTTTTATGAGCATAGGACTGTGAACAGTTGGTAAAGTATTGTTCGCAATGTCTATGTTTCAAATGCCACTTCTTCCTTGAAAACCAATATTGGTCAAATTATGTGCTACATATTTATGACAGCAATCCTTTTCATAAGAGTGTATCAAACTTAATTCATTGCAAGTTTAAGCGCCAATTGAACTTTTCCCTTTGCCAAAAACTTTCATAACAAAGCAAATATGGAAGTGTTGGCCAATTTTATTAGCATATATTCTAGTTTTCTTTGACACGATGATTAACCCTTTCAGCAGCACAACAGAAATCTATTAAGCCTCATTCAAAATGCATATCTTTTTTGATGAAGTAGGTGGTCTTCCAATTTTGAGAAGATGCAAACTAACAGGGGTATAGGGAGAAATGTTCCATTGAGAAATCAACTTTACAAAATATCTGGGCTGTCAATGCTAAAATAAGAGGCTTGTAAGGAGGAAAGATATCTCAATGCTACTTAAAGGGTTATGTCTTCATAACCGATGTTGATTTCAAGTTGTGAATAGGTTAATTGCAAGATTTTTTTGCATATCTCTTCACTGTTATAACTAATGCCATTTACTGATAATGAAATTTCATGAATACCATGAAAAGGTAATAAATAAAATTGCATTTGAACGTTACAGCTTGAAAATATCTTCAAGTAATTTTAATATTTCTCACGTATTTCAAAATCAAAGCTCTATAACTTGAATGTTCAGGGTTCAACAAGAATACAATAAGTGCAAAAAGTATTTGACAGCATGTTTACAACACAGCTAGAGGCACAGAGTATTATGCCGGAACATGAGCAGCGATAAATTATTCAAAAACATTGTTCAAAGTTAAAAAGTTAAATCTCTATGTCTGAGGCATGAAGTCATCCCCAGAAGAATAAAACTCCAGCAAGCATTAGCCCTGCACAAGTACTTTTGCTGAAAAACATGGTTGTGATTGCATACCCTAGAAAGTTTTGTTCCTCTTTAATGCCAACTATTGTCACTCTAAGTTTGTCAATGCTTCAACAGAACACCACAGAATCTTGAGTAAGTACATATTGTTAAAATAATTTTCAAAAAATGCAATAGACAATTTCATTGCAATCCAAATACAGAAACTATCTTCTCTCACCTGCTTGGAACATGCAGTGCAATGATCAAATGCTCTGGTAACATGAACCATGTTTTGAAACTTGTCCAAATAACCTCGGATTTGGTGAGGAACAATGCCAAAGTGGGTGGTTGAATGCTTTGTATATTCTTCATTCTTAGTTTCAGCTGTTGCAGGAGCACCACCTCTGAAGTTCAGAAAAAAAGAAATCATAAAACTCAACTCTTGTATCTCAGTGAAAATTGAAACTTTTTTTATAAAACTTTTGTTTTATCCCTATATCTTTTCTTCATATACAGTCAAACTCAGTTATAACAACTTTGGTTGTAACATCAATAGTAGATAGTCCAGAATGATTCCTATGATTAATGAACCTTGTTTAAAACGTAGATGAGAAGCAACCACCACGAATATAATAATTGTTTTTTCACTTTTGTTTCTGTTTCAATGACACTTTCCTAAGAAACTCCTTGTATTAGGGCCAATCACATTAAGGGAATTTTTCGTCTGCTGTTCTTTAAAAAAATATATTTATTATATGTTTGAAGCTATAACTTGCTCATTTATATGACCATTATATACAAAAAATTTCAGAGTATTTTACCCATCCCGACTTTTTCTTATAAAAATATCCTGTTTTTTCAATGAACAGTGAAAGCTTCAATTTCTAACTTTTATTAGAATTAGGAATGAAGGTAATTTATATAATTTATAAATCATGTGATAATGAATATTACCATAAACATGCATTTCATATATTTGCTACTTAATTTTCTTTCCCACGAAATGCATTTTAGCAGACTTACTGCAGCACCAAGGGTTCTTTATAAGTAATATTTGACACTTTTGCTGACATTTGGCAACATATTTGGTGAGAATTTTTATGTCCAGCATAAATTAACCCAATTTTCCACATATTTTTTTCGATCAAATATGATCATTCAAACCATCATGCACAGCATTTTATTGCTTCTGGTTATAGTTTTAGTCAAAAAAGCTAATCTTAGTTG
Organism: Pholcus phalangioides; assembly: GCF_987345545.1. Lineage (NCBI taxonomy): Eukaryota > Metazoa > Arthropoda > Arachnida > Araneae > Pholcidae > Pholcus > Pholcus phalangioides. The sequence goes on along the minus strand of NW_028301608.1, from coordinate 2,775,184 downwards.
TAATGACAAAATTTCACTGAAACGTTGAGATCGTTATAACCGAATTTGATTTTAAATATTTGTATTCATATAATAAATATCTTGAGTACTTGAATTTCTCATATACTTTGCATCTTCAAGTTTAATCAAAATTCCAGAAACAGAAAATAAATTAGAAACATATATTGAATAAAACCAACAAGGAAACAAAGATCTGCTCATTTTTCACCAATACAAAGATTAGGAAAAATTAAAATGTATAACATACTGTGTAAGGTTCAGGAGAAAAGAGGTTGGAAAAAGGGCGAGGAGAAACAGGAGTCACGAGAGAGAGAAACGAGAACGAGTTGAGACATTCGAAAAAGGGAAGGAGTGTAAAAGTTTGTACCGAAGAGACAGGATGGTTTGGTTGGAGGTGTTGGATAATAAATTAAATAAAGTGTTGTTTTCTTCTTTTGGGAGTCTAGAATCCAGTTATTTCGGCCTGAAATCGTAGTGGAGGTATAGCCGAGGACCTACGACCGAGAAGAAGTCGGGGAAAAGTTTACTTACTGGAAATAAGAAACATAATTTTTCAATGAAAACTGCTACTACTTGATCACACATACACCTCATCTCATGTGAACTACTAACGAATCAGTATATGCCGGAATGTGTATATGTTCGGAGTGTATGTGTGAGGCTACTTTATTTATGTTGTCAAACCTATGCATGTTTCATGTTCTTCCAGTGCCCCCATCTGTTCCCATATTTTGTAATAAAAATGGCAAATATCTGAATTTCCATGTTATGGAAGTACTATGTTGAAGGTCTGCCTGCTCTCTGTGGAAAGACTTTTCAAATTGGAGACCAATTTAATGAACACTGCAAATGACTTTATTTGCAGCAAAAATGTTCTGAGTGTATGTGTGAGGCTAATAGATAATAGAGAGATAAACTAGTTTTTTACATGCACATGTGCATTAACAGAAAATAATATTTTTTCTGTTCTATTAATGAGTGAAATATACAAGATGCGCTTGAAAAGATTGGTGAATGGTCTCAGAAAATAAAGGAAACACAAGATACAAACAAAATGCCTTTATTGACCTTCAAAGTAATCTCTGTTAGCGACAATACACTTTTGACAATGGTTGTAAAGCAGCTGAAAACTTTCAGCAAAAGCTTTCTCTGGAATCTGCCGGAGCAACAATGTCATTCTTACTTGGCTGTCTGGTAAGTCTACAAAGTGTAGGCTTTTCATGACTCCCTGGGGTTGGGAGAATTGAAGGAAGTTTGCAGTGGCCTTGCTAATCCCCCAATTCATTTGCTACCTTTATTAAAGTCAGCTGCTGATTACCCACAAGCTTCTGCCACACTTGTTTGATGATCTCTGGTGTTCTACAGGTTACTGGTCGAAATGAATGCAACTCATCATCAACAGTTTCTTTTCCATTGCAGCATTCGAACCAATCATAAACAAATTTTTTGCCCATTGCTTCTGTGTTCTATACACCTTCATGAATATTTTTCATGGGTCTCCATTGCAGTTTTTCCAATTTTATTGCACAATTTTATGTTTACATATTGTTCCATTCATGGCCTCCACATAGGGGGGGGGAGCTGACGGGGCTCTAGCCTGGGGCCCAAGATGATTGTCATCATTTTTTCACTTTTTCACGCTATAAATTAGCTACAGAAGGGGGGCCCGTTAAAAGTCTGACCGAGGGGCCCGCAAAAGATCCAAGCCTAGGGGCCTCGCTACAGGATGTGGGGGCCATGGTTCCATTGTATTGCGACATCAACTTTCACACTCAATGCATTCTATTTTGTCCTCGGCAACTCTGCTTCAGCTTAGATTTTTTAAAATGTTGGGGGCGATTCTTTACATGTCTCTCAAAATGCATGAATGAATGCATATTTCTGACCCACGTTGTTCTTGAAATATTGGACCATTCACCAAACTTTTTGACTGCACCTTTTATATAATATCTGATAGTAGGTTTTTCGGGAATTATTTATTGCACCTATATGATGAGCTCTCATTGTTGATGGCTACAAAATTCTGGTATGTTTCGCTATGATGAAAATATTTTGAGCTGTTTAGCCGTCATAGACGAACAGTCTAAAATCCTTCATAATAACTATAGTGTGTTTTTACAAATTTTAAATATTTTTTATTCTATGTGACATAAAACTTCTTACCTTTGAGGGTGCTGCAAAATACTGACCATCAACTCCACAACCAGAGCGGCAGCTACAAATGAGACACCTGGCCTTGTCACAGTGCACTGCTGATCCAATGTGCGATCTCTTGTGGACTAAGGGTATAAACACATATCATAAGCACTTATTTTATGCTATTTACATCACTTATTTACAAGAGGTCACCTTTTTAATCTCCAATGTATGTATAATTTATCAGTTTGTTTTTCTACATAAACCAAAACCCTTAAAAATTAATAGCACGTACATACACAAGAGTTATTAAAAAATTGAAAAAGCTGTGAAATTTTTTCCTTTAAATCCAACAAACATGTATTTCAAGTTTGATTATAAAACATGTGTATTATACTCACATTACCAGGAGCAACTACATCACTGCAAAAATAACATCCCAGATCTTGTCCACCAATGATTTGCCAACAGCCCTCTGGAGCAACGAAAGAACTTGAATCTGTATGCCTGAACCCATGCCTCATAACAAGGAATGTGTCAAACCCTAAAGCAGCATTCAAAACCATCTAATAGGAGGGGAAGAAGTTGAAAAGTGGAAAAATAAGTTAATACAAAAACAATTTTATCACACAAATTTCCTCATGCTATCGGAAGGGGGTTCTCAAACCATTTTCAAGTCGCAAGCAATGTCTATGCCCATCATCAGAAGAAGAGAACCCATATGGAAATTGTTATATATATTCAAACAAAATGCTCACTTTATCTTTCAAATCATAATCTGCGGAAAAAGTCGGAAAAATGCTGCGGGAGCACAAAAATTTTTTTCCTTTTTTTCAGTTTTATTTTGTGATAGATGTCAATCACACTCAGACATTGCAAATTAAATACAATCGAGAAAAGAGAGTGATACAAAAGGGAAATCTGGGTCTGAACCCAAAATCACCTTTAAACTAATGATTGGAGCCAGATGCTTTACTCAATTACTTACTACTCAATCCTATATACATCCTCCCATACAGAATACAATACAAGCAAATATGTCAGAGAATAGAGAAATAGAGAAATAATAATAATAATAAAAACTAAGAGTATGTACAGGTAAGCCATTTATATGTCATTTAAAGAATTTAATCTTTAAAAAAATTTTGAATCATCACAGGATGATTGAGCAGGCTACTATGCTCATCATCTGTGGATGATGGAAGCATTCTGAAGATTAAAGGTTATTTGCTGCAAACATATCTAGGGACTCATTCAAGACAATATAATAAACCAAGTGCTGTAAAAAAATCATCAAACTCGAATGAAAAGATTCACAAATTCTATGCTGAAATCTGTAAAAACATCTGTACCAAGAATATTCATTAGCTTGAAGTGATTTTTGGCCCTTGAAACATCCATGCCACACACAAATTAGTATTTCTTCTAGCACACATCCATCAAATGCCTGCTGCAATGAATTCTGGGATTTGGAAATTTATTTCATATAGATTTTAAACCAGACACTTTGATGCATGTTCTTTAGGTTCTCATATCATTTTTAGTAGCAATACCGCATTACAACTCATCACAAACAAACAATACAGTGTGGGGTTATACAATATGTGAATACCAGGATTGCTTAGCATACTGATTCTCAGGATAGCCACATAATGGCTGAATACTGTTTTGTTCAGTTCCTATACAAGTTCAAAAATTCTTTTTTAATACCACCTTATGAGACACTTATAATTTTGTTAACGATATAATGTTTTGATATTTAGCTTTATGATAGTAGACTCAGAAGTTTGTTACATAGCTTCTTGGTGATGTATAAGTTGGCTTCAAAAAATAAGCATAAACTTTTACCCATTTCTTCTAAAATTGAATATATATTTTTAGGAAACTGACCAAAAATAAATACAAATACAACGCCACAACAGGCAAAATGCCCAACGAGGTGGCTGATAAAAAGATGCCCATAAAAATATGGATGCCATATGTTTCAAAAATACAGCAACCCAATTAAAAATGCAATTAACACAAATTATAAACAATATATACACATGATAAAATATTATACAATGCCCATAAAGAATACTTATGGTTGTCTTATTCTAAGAATGGATAGCTTCTCGATTTACCCCAACATGTTTATCGTATTTCTTTTTAAAAGTGTCAATTGTGTTACAATTTACTACCTCCGGGGGTAAGCTGTTCCATTTATTAACAACCCTATTAGAGAAAAACTCCCTGCGACACCATAACCCTGCATTGTCCCTTACCAATCGACACTGGTGTCCCCTTGTAAAAGCAGTCGATTGGCGGTGTACTAAAAGTTCATGGTCCATCCTATCCACCCATTGAAAATTTTGAACACTTCGATCATACCTCCTCGACACCTGCGTTCATCCAATGTAAACATATTCAAAAAATGAAGTCTCTCGTCATAACTCAAGCCCTGTGTGCCAATAAGGACACGCTCTTCTCTGCACCCCTTCAACCAAGTCTATGTCCCTCTGTAGGTATGGTCTCCAAAACCTTACAGCATACTCCAGTCCAGGACGAACTAAGACTCGAAAAAGCGGAAGAATGACTTTAGGAGAACACGAAGAGACCTTTTTGAAAATGAGACCAAGCATTGTATTCGCTTTTTTGACAACCGCTGAACAATGTTCAGAAAACTTAAGTCGCTCGTCAATGAGAATTCCCAAATCGGTGACTCTAGTTGCATCCGGGATAGTGACACCATTCAACTCGTAAGAGAACCGTTGGTTGTTCGAACCAAAATGAGCGACCATGCACTTATCTACGCTAAACGTCATGCTCCATTCATTTGCCCATGCTGCAATCTTGTTTAAGTTGGTCTGGAGCAACTCCCTATCACTTTCATTCCCGATTACCCCCATTAGCTTCACATCATCTGCGAATTTGCTAGTAATTCCATCGATACCCTGATCGAGTTTGTCGATAAAAAGTGAAAAAAGTATGGGGCCAAGGACACTTCCCTGAGGAACTCCACTTGTGACGTCTGTCCAACCAGAGAATTCCCCGTTCACCATAACTCGTTGCGACCTATCTCTTAACCACGATTCTATCCAATTCAGCAAGTTGCCCCCTATTCCAATCTCGTGTAAACGCTTCAAGTGTTTGCCATGTTGGACCCGATCGAATGCCTTCTGGAAATCAAGGTAAACAACGTCGACATTTTTGCTCTTACCCAAAGCCTTAGTCACGTAATCATAGAAGCAAAGGAGGTTAGTTACACATGACTTCCCCTTCCTGAACCCATGCTGATTATCCGACAATACATTATTTTCATCTATCCACTTCACAAACTGCCTTTTGATGATAATTTCCAAAATTTTCGAGAGGGAGCTCGTCAAACTCACTGGAAGATAATTAGACACCACTTCTCTACTACCCTTCTTAAATATCGGAAAAACGTTGGCCAGTTTCCAATCTCTCGGGACGATACCCTCAGCAACACTACTCCTGTATATCTGTGCGACTGGCCCCAACAATTCATTAGCACCTTCCCTGAGAACCCTGGGATAGATATCATCTGGTCCTGGTGCTTTGCTTGCACATACATTTCTTAGAAGATTTAGGACCTCCACGTCTTCTACTTGAATATCGTTGAGGGTTTTATTACCCCATGCAACACCCGTATATCGAATATCATTATCTCCATTAAAAACCGACGCAAAAAAGTCATTGAAAGCACTACACGTGCCTACATTGCTCTCTACCTTAGAGCCTCCTATCGAGAGGGGGCCAACTGTCCCCTTACATCCATTATTGACGTATCGAAAAAATGATTTTCGGTCAGAGCCAATGTTATCTGCCAACCTAGATTCAACTTCCTTTTTACTATCCCTTATCGCTTTCTTCAACAGTCTTCTTTTATCAGTAAACAACGATAGGTCACCTCGTCCACTTTTATACTCTCTGAATGCTCTTTTCTTCTCAAGATAAAGGTTCCGCACGCTATCCGTGAACCATAGAGGATGTGATATACAAACACGCTTTTTTCGAACAAAGGGTATGACGTCGTGCAAAACAGAGAACAGCTTCGTCCTCTGTATTCAAAACTAATATAAAGTAAAAACAATCCATGAATATAACTTCTTTCTCTCAAGATTTTACATAAAATAAAATTTTGGAATAATTTATGTCATAAATGTAAACTATTTAATCTGTATTTCTAGCTCAAATTTATAAAACATAAAAGATCAAAACTCAGAGAGGTTTAGATGACAGTACTCATTCCCACTTTTTGCTTAGCAGCACAAATCACTGTTGGCAGCCAACGACTTTCCCTAGTATCCATGAGAAGGAAAATCACATCATGATCGTTGATCAAGTTTTCTAATTCCTGGACATCTGATTTCACTGATGCATAATCTAATAGTTTAGAGAAAAAAAAAACATGCATACGGTGGTAAAAAATTTATAAATTCGTCATATTTTATTTATTTATTCAATATTGCTTGGCCAAGGCCTATACAAGAATGATATGTTACAAATAAAATTGGAAACTGCTATACAATCAATAATGTTTGATGGAAGGTTGTTCCAATCAGTTATTGTTCAAGGAAAGGAATCGAATTTGAAACAGTCTGTGTATGTGAAGATGAGTTTAAATTTTTTGGGAATGGATAAGCATATTGGAAAAATGTGAAGGATGATTAAAATACTTGATATTTTTGCATCTAAATTGAAGTCTAATAAAAAACTCAGGCACTTCATGAAAAGTGATTCAATATATTTTATTCTTACATATAAACCCTATCACTATGTCTTATCATAATGAACCCAGTAATGACCTAGGGTGAGTGGTAACCCCCACATTTAATATATAGATTTTATGTATTTCACATAATTTAAATGACAATTTCTATCCAGGTATAAATTATTTGTGTATTTTACTAAATAATTTCAATCATTATAAAGAAATAATCATAATTGTATTAAAGAAAATCGCTTGAAGATATTTTAAATTTTTCAGTGCATACATATTGTAGATAATTTGTTAGTGTTCTGGGCAACATACAATCAAATGATCAGTGTGTTGTGTCTTCCTTTTTCTATCTTAAAACTGTGGACAAGCAGAATACCTTTAAACTTAATGCTTGTACTGCTGATCCAGCCACTGCTACAACATGCAGTTTCTAAATTTCCACTCTCAATGATTCAGTGAAGACTAACTGCAGACTGTAACTAAGTCTAAAGTTTTCCCTGGATGAGATCATAAATCAACTACCTTTAATAATGCCCAACAATCATTCAGAACTAGAAGAAGGTAGGCACAAGGGTCTGTCTTTTGCTTGCATGTCCACAGTGTCTGTACATTAGGGCCAGTTGTTCATCAAAACCAATGTAAAAAAACAGAAAAATATCCCATTGACAATTCAGCAATAATTCTGTTAGAATTTCTTCAGGATTTTTTTGAATAGTTCCAATCACAGTGATTTTCATTGTTAACTCTTGAAATACATCCAATTAATAAATATTTTTAAACTTTTGTATGCTAAATTTATAGAAAACTATCTTTAAAGTATCAAAATAATAAATAAGAATTCGATAAGATGTTCAATAAAAAGAGTTTCAGGTCATGTTAAGTTTAACTCTATTGTGCAACTAAAGGATCTCACTGATGAGATATGGCATACATGTTTTTATGTTTTATAAATCTACTCTAAACTATCGTTCTGGGATAAATGAAGTCTTCACACATCCACAACCAATGTCATCTTTTGCCCAATGGCAACAGTTCTCCTTTAAATCAGTTTGCAAGTCATGTTAATTTTTTGTTGTACATCAAAATATATTTGCTCACATCAATTTCATTTGTGTTTTGTCACAAAATCTGTTCTAAATTAAAAGGAAAATTATTTGTAAGCAACTACACAATATCGTTATTAAGTTTAGAATATATGCCAAATGAAATTATTCTTACAGGGGAATATACATGAGTTATTCTTCACTTAGTAACTGGTAGATTATGGCTATTTGTCATCACAACCAATTGCCATACAGAGAGAGAAATTGAGGTTGCAAAAAAACTTTAAATGACTATTTCTAATCAAAATGTAGTTAAAATTAAGTGAAAATAAGCTTTTTTAGACTGACAACAGATAAGGAATCTTACCAGTTTCAGAAACATAATGTCCAGGCATGGGAATGCTAAGCGGTTTTCCAACAGCGTTCTGAAATATTGAAAGCATTGTTTCAATTATTATTCAACTTAGCATTTTTGATTTAAATGTAATTCACCTATTAATATTATAAAGCTATCTGTATTTATGTACCACTCCAGGGAAAATCTTCCTCAGAGCATCACAGGCTGCTTCTGCTTTAGGCTTTCCTCCATTCAAGCAGTCCTCAAACTGGAAAAGAGTCTGTCGCACCGGATTTGAGAAAGATACTCGAGCATTATCCACTAGCGTGATATTTCTCACACCCCATCCCTAGATTTAAAAAAAAACACGGTTGATAGCTCTTTTCACTCACTGCGTGTACTTAGAGAAGTGGAAAATTGAAGAACATAAATAGTGATATCTCAACTGAAAGAGATAATTTGTTCACATTTGTCAGTTGAAATGTTTATCATACGTTTTTTATATTCTAACCAGGGAAATATGGCTTATGACCAGAGCCAAGATGGCCCCTGCTACCTCGCCATGTGTGAACGAGCTGCTCTGTTTTGTTTGTTCTTATGTTCATTCCATGCTAAATGACGAACTTGCAAATATGTGCCTTAATTTCTATAATGAAGACGCCATACATGCGGCAAAAATTGAGATGATGGATCATCTTTCTCATCAGGATTTTACATCCAAAAACGTGAATCGTCGTGGTTTGTCAACTAACCCTCGTTCAGTGCTTGAGATGGAAGACATCATCATCACGCTTAGGCTTGCAATGGATAAGGGATTCATTCCTAATTTCGCTGCATGAGATCTTCGCAATCTTCCCGCAGTTCATGTACTCAACAGTATCTCCAGAATGGAAGAACAGCTGCTTGCTTTGAGAAAGGCGATCGAAGATGCAAGTCAGAGGAAGTCGCATGACAATCTCAGTAGGTCTTCTGCATGGAGTCAATTCCTCCATCGGTTAGTAGGGGTAATGTTGTTCCCCACCAAGAAGCAAAGGGGCTAAGAATATTGTCCCATTCAACTGCGACAATGAAAACAAGAGGAGGAGAGAACACTCGTGCTCCTTCTACCTCTCCACCTACTCCAAGAGTGGAATCTGACCCTACAGCACCGCAGCTGGTCAATGTCAGCCCCCCCTCTGGAGGTTGAACTTCAGAATGAGGAGGAACAAGATAATGTTCCCTTCGTGGAACAAAGACGACGTCGAAGAAAACGCCCTACACTGATGGGCTCCAGAGATGCAAAAGAATGCTGCTTCTCTGCCGGTATGAGTTTTTCCTATATATATCTAGGCTGATGCAGAAATGATACCACTGATGAATCAATTATTTCTTTCTTGAAACCGGAGTTAATAGAAGTTCATGAGTGTGAGCGTCTAAGTGCACCCTTTGCTTATAACTCATTTAAAATTAAAATTACGAATAATAAATATGACTTCTTGATGACTACTGCTTCATTCTGGCCTTCTGGTGTTGTAGTTAGACCGTTTTTTTGCATAAAAGAGGAAACGGGTTCAGACACACTCAAGTAAATGCATGATGCAATAAGTCGAGTTATGATATATGTGGATCACCTCAGGACTCTCACAAGCTTAAGTGCCAATTCATATCTGTTTACTACCAGAATGCGCGTGGACTCAGAACTAAGACACATGATTTTTTAATCTCAGTTATTTCTTCCGATTTTGACATAATATGTATCACTTAATCCTGGCTTATGGATAGCATATCAAATAAAGAATTATTTGACAATAGATATACGGTCTATAGACGTGACTGCCAATCTTCTACATCTACGAGAGATGGTGGTGTTCTAATTGCTGTTAAAAATATTTTAATTTCCAATAGATGTTCAAATATTGAAACTTCAAATGAAGATATTTGGGTCATTGTTAAACTGTCACCTTTCTTCTGTGTGCACATATGTGCTATATATTTCCCCCTTCATCTAGTTGTACGTTATATAATGAGTTTTATAATTCTGTTGATGCTTTATCTCACTCTAAATCTAATTTTTTAATCATGGGTGATTTTAATTTGCCATCAATTGACTGGATATATAGTGATCCCACTAGCAATGCTGCAGTTAAAGCAGTTGAATTTGTAAACTTTGTCCAAAGCCACGCATTTTTTCAAATTAACAAAGTTGCGAATTTCTAGAACTTTCAGTCAGTTCATTTTTCCCAAAGCTTGATAAGTGGTAATATCGTTTTTGACAAAAAGTATAATTTCAAGAAAGCTGACTATGACGCATTGATAAGTATGTTTCAGCGTTTGTAGATTGGAGTTTTTTACTCAATGTTATCAATGTTGACGAAGCATTAATTAAATTTTATGATGTGATATTTGATATATTTAATATATGTATCCCCAAACTTAAGCCTAAGAAAAGCTGTTTTCCACTTTGGTTTACTGTGGAAATCACTAAGATAATCAAACTGAAGAACAAACTTTACAATTCTCTATGTCATGGCCATTGGCTTGCCTATAAGGATCTGAGAACTATAAAAGCTGAGATTAAAAGAAAAATATGTTTTCAAAATCGCAATTATTTGAATTCACTTGAAAATGACTTTATCCGGAACCCTAAAAAATTTTGGTCTTTTTGTAAAAATTTGAACTCTCAAAAACCATTTTCCAAATAAGAGGTCTTACCTCAGCAAATTTCCCTCTGATGCTTTTGAAATTGCTGAATTGATCAAAGATTTTTTTGGTTCTGTTTTCCATAATTCTAATAGTATATGTGTTAATTATGTCGATGATTATGATTTCACTGACAACTGTTTTTTCAGCCCTATTACTGAGAATGATGTACTTCTTGCCATTAAAAAACTCAAAGCTCATAAAAGACATGGTGATGATAATATACCACCTTTTTGAGTGAAAGGCTGTGGCCCCTATTTGGCAACTCCACTCACTACCATCTTCAATGTTTCAGTTCATTCGGGTCACTTTGGAAAAATTGCACCACTACGCCTATTTTTAAAAAAGGCAATAATGCTGATGTATTAAATTATTGATCTATAATCAAAACAAGTGCCCTTTGCAAAGTATTTGAACTTGTGCACAAGAGAATTTATAGCCATGTTCGGTCCTGGATCTCTGCACATTAGCATGGTTTCATGACTAAACGATCTACTAGTACGAATCTTGTTGTAATATCTCAAGCTATTTCTCACACTATTGACAGAAACACGCAAATGGACGTAATCTACACTGACTTTTCCAAAGCGTTTGATAGCGTTAACCACACTATCCTTCTTTCAAAAATAAGGGCTTGGGGTTTTCAGGTCACCTTGCTAACTGATTCTAATCCTACCTCATAGGTCGATACCAACAAGTAAGTTTTAATGGTGCCAAATCTTCCCGTTACCCTAGTCTTACTGGCGTTCCTCAGGGGTCCATTTTGGGTACTTTGCTTTTTATTTTGTTCATAAATTATTTGGAAAATTACGTAGATTCTAATTGCTGATATATGCTGATGATGTTAAAATCTTCCAAGTCAAATAATACAGATGACGCTGAGATGCTACAAAATTCTGTCGAACAACTCAGTTCAACCAATAAGTTAAATCTGAATATTGCCAAGTGCAAATGTTTGTCTTTCAGTAAGAAGCATAGTCCCATCCTGTACAATTACAATATTGATGGTCAAACACTCGACAGAGTAGAGTACATGAAGGACTTAGGTGTCACTTTTGATAAGACTCTCAATTTCAACCTGCATATTAATAACATTGTTTCAAAAACATCAAGGAATGTCGGTTTCATAATCAGCAAAAGCAATTTTGAACCAGACATTTTAGTGCAAATCAGTTTTCACTGCAATAGCATCGATCTTCGTAACCACAATCTCTTCTATGTCCCACCATACCGAACTAACGTGTTGGAAAATTCTCCTCTTTTCCGCTTCCTCAGGTGTGGAAGTTCTCATGTGCTTTTTTGACATTTTTTTCTCTTTTTATTATATTTATTTGCGTTATTATTGTTGTGCCGTTATTATTTGTAATATTCTTTGCCTTTCTGTATTGCAACATGCTGTTTACGTTTGTTTTTTTCTTTTTTCTTCACTCTACTGTAATTGGGCATATGCCTGTTGTGTGAGTTTATAAATAAATATAAATGACTTCCATCAAGAAAATAAAGGGTTTATTATGCAGTAGGAAGAAATGGAGGAAAGAAAAAATCATTGTCAAAGGTTGCTGCTGGAGGATGTCCCCCCCCCCTCCTCCCATTTCTTATAAGCCATTTTTCCATGGTCAGACAATACAGAAATTTTTTTAATTCATTCTAAATGTTTCCTAAAATTTAAAAATAAATTTATAAACCAGCAAAAATTATTACAAAGGACATAAACTGACCAAAGGCTGAGATGAACAGCTAGCTTAGCCTGCCACAGCCTTCTTTACAATGATAAAAAACCCTGGCCTCTTAAGGTAGTGACTAAATATTTTTTTATTTGGAATGAAAGCTTCACAACAGAATAAAAGAGAATTCAAATGAATATGCAAAACCAAAGATTTTTCACTTTGAACTATGTACTTATGGAGTACTATGAGCACAACCCACTCCGGTGTATGGATTTACCCCATGAGATGTTGAGTTGATTGCTGTCTCATACATACTGACAGAAAGGATAAGCTCCTAGCCACACCTTTTAGTTTGATACCAAGCATCTTATCATGTGCATTGAAGATAGAGCTTATTTTAAAACATCACATTTGTTGTTGAAGGTATTTATTTATTTTACATGAAATCACTTAAAAAAGCCTTTTGACAGAGAAATAGAGGTATTTCTGAAAAGTGATTCCAAGGCAGACATCAATTCATCAGGGTTATTATCGCTAATTCTGATGATGTTGACAGGAAAATTCAGCTAACAACATGGCTGCATTACAATAGCCTATTCAACTCCATTGAATTTAAACATTGATTAGTTAAATCTGTATTCAAAAGCCAAGGTATCACTTTTATGATTTATCTAGTGTTCATCTTGATGCTATTTATTATGTCTAAGTACATACTCAATTTTCAAAAAGTTTAATATAAAGTTGTTAAATATAATCTTATTCAGGTAGTTGACTTATTGTGAACATGTTTTGAAATCTCATTACATAAACAATATATATATATGCAACACACACCAGCAAACAACGTGCAACATTGCAGCCAAGCGTTCCAGCACCTAGCAGGAGGCATTTAGAAGAACTTATAACATCCAATTCTATTTCAGGCAATACTCGCCATCGAATTAACTTCAAATTCAAATCAACCGCAGCATCTGCCAGTCTAAAATGCATAAATTAAGGAGAAGAGAAAAACTTCTGGATTTTTAAAACTTTACGGACAATATAAAAAACATTAAATAGAATAAAAAAATGCTTGTTATACATTTCTCAAAATTTCCTATTACTCATAGCAACTTACAAAGTATTTCACCTTTTGTAGCATCATAATGCGTGGTCAGGTTTAAATTTAAACTAATTTTTCTTGAGTACTTTATGAAATTTTATGTTATTCTATTCAAGTGTTTGTTTCTACATTAATATTAGAAACTATAGTGAAGAATTATTTTTTCAAATGCAGGAATAAAAATTGATATCTGCAATTATGAGAATTGATTCCAAAATCACTTGGTTTGGAATCAATATTCAAACTAATTAATCAAAGAGGAATTTCTAAACATAAGCATGATTAGCATAAATGTCACACATGGAACTAATAACACATTAATACCATAGAGAAAATTTACTGAGAGAGAGAGAGACAGGGTCAAAAAAAGAATATTAAGATAAATTTAGAAATTCTTGTAATTTTTTTCCCTATTGGCAAATAAATGACAAACATATATAGTGAAAATCCTATGTAATGATATTACTCTTTGATCCTGATGCACTTAGTATAATGGTCACACATTCCACCTATAATGATAACTTCTTTATAATGATTCTCCAGTCATTTAAGTATGTCTGAAGTCTGACTTCTTCATGAAGTAGCCAGTGTCTAGTAGTCAAGTCTGGGGGATGTGGTGGAAAGATGCTGGATATAATATACTACTTCACTATTTCTCAGACTTTTACCATCTCCTTATGGTAAAATTTAAGATTAGCCTGCTACAGTAATATGAGTGGGGTATTCGAAAAATAATCAACTTAGCAAAAAAAAAGAAAAAAGAAACAAATGTATTACTAGTTTCAAGCACATACATAAGCCTATATCTGCATCATTTTCCACCACTCATTTCGATACATTGGAACAAGCTTTTTCCCCTAAAAACACACCACAATTTTGAGTATTTCATGGTGCACTTATTATATGAGGATTTTTTCATGAAAACCACCAAAAGCACAACCTTTTGTTCAGAAAATACAATTGACATATCTTTTATTTGAGAATGTATGGGTTTATATACAAATACAAGGCCACAACAGGCAAAATTTCCAATGAGGTGTACGAGTAAAAGATGCCCATAACAAATACGGATGTCAGATATTTCTAAATTACAGCAACCCAATGAAAAATGCAATTATAAAAACTAAAAACTATACATACATGATAAAATATTATACAATGCCCATAAAAAATATTTATGATTGTATTACTCTAAGTATGGATAGCTTCTTGATTTACCCAAACATGTTTATCAAATTTCTTTTTAAACTTTTCAATTGTATGATTTTGTCAACTGTGGGTTTGCTTGAACTGTGTTCTTTTAATTTAAGAAATCTGATTCACAGATAACTATTTCAATCAGCCGGAATATTTATTTCCCCAATGTTCATTATACACGTGACGTAAAATAAAGAAATTTACTAATACAAAAAACAGTAGTTAAAATCACTGTACATGCAATCTGCTTTGAAATCTGTAATTCTTTATTGCTTCATAGCAAACCAGCCTTTGCTTCATTCCTCATACATGTGAGATTGTCCCCAATTTGTGATTATGGTGAGCACATGTTCTGAAATAACAATGGTGATACCTCCACTAAAAAATCTATCAACTTATGAATTTTTTGACTAACGAAGACCCTTTTGATATTTTTATGCCTCGACTAATGTATACAGATTCAGCTAACAAAGATTTAAGTTAATATGAATGCATGTGTTATCGTAAAACAGCTGCATCGTGAGCTAAATTTTCATGCAAATCAAAATGAATCCAATGAGTATCTCTCCCCTGAAGCAGATTAATTCATTTCCATTAAGGAATTGCTTTCCGGATACACCTCTTTCTCATAAATATTTTGAAAAAAAAACCTGACTTTAAGGGTTTCAGTGATATTATATCAAATTGAACAGTCTGGACATTCTAGCAACTTATATTTTCCATCTGCATGTGTATGAGCGAGAAATGAGCTGACTATATCATATAGCACACCACTGCCAAACATTTTTTCACTGTAGCTCATGAACTTAACTACTATATACTAAACCAAACATGTACCTCATCCCAGTGCCGTCTTAAGGCATGGGCCCACCCGGGCACGGCCCAGGGGCTTCGCAAAAATGAGATCTGGTTGAAATTTTCGAGAAGTTGTTTGGTAGAACCTCAGAAAAATAAATAGGCCTGGGGGCCCATGATACTCTTAAGACGGCCTTGCCTCATTCATATTCCTCTACTTATTGGTACATGTTGGAATGAGTATGTACGTATAGTGAACCTTCCGTGAAGTTTGCTTCTGTGTAATGCTTGTTATGTGTAGTGCTGCCATCTACAATCAGTTTTTTTAACTATGCGTTTTTCCTCAACTCATAGTGAGTGAAATGTAATGAATGAATAATTATACTGTTGTAGGCCTGTTGCTCTCTGCGGTGAGACTTTTTAATGGGCAGATCAGCTCGCATTCGTGCCTCAATGTTGGGAACCGCAGAAAACCAACTTCAGCCCACCACCACTGTGGTGACGGTGGGGTTTGAACCCGGATCCTTGCGATGCGAGTCTGTCACTATGACCACTCAACTGCCACAGCGGCTCATGAACTTAACCGCATAGCATGCATAAAAAGATGTTGAGTTGTTTGGTTTTCACCATACTTTAAATTCTCCTTTATCCGTCAGTAGTTTTAATAGTAATCCACTGGAGGTGGTTCTCTTAGGTTTCCCAGCCTTAAGGCACAAATGTGAACTTGTTTATCATTTGAATAAAATTTTACAGTTGTCTGTAAACAGCCAAAAAGACCACAGTACTTCTTAATGTTCTATGAAAGTTACTTTGAAATTTTAGGCGGTTCATAGAACAAATTAAAAGATTTTCCATAGAAAACTATTAAAAATTATGTTTTGATTTTGTTTAACTTCACTCACTTGACTGGATCCATGTTTGAACTCATGTCCACTTTCCTTGGTAAAAGTTTGTTCTGGTTCTTTTCCCAACCAACAGTTTTTGGACATACTGAAATTATACATCAAAGATATCGAAAAATGCGTGCATTACATAATTTACACTGGTTTTACTTACATTTTTTTAAAGAATGAAATATTAAATAATTTTTGTCTGAATATGAAGTCATGTTTCTTTTGCAGTTGATTAAAAAGATGAATAGAAGAATAAAGTTTTTGGTAGGATTAATATTCCAAGATACTTGAGGTTATCAGTTTTTTTCAAGCAGAGCAATCTGCGAATAAATAAATGAAACAATTGAATGCACTTTGTAAGGCTTACTACCAATATTTCATGATACCATCATTATTATCATATAGTGTATAAATACTGAAAAATATTTGAAGATAGATATTTTTGGGTGCACATTTTTCTTTTGCATAAGAAAACTATGTTCTGGTGTTGAGTTGATGTAGCTAGCCAACACTTTTTTGACAAATTGAAAGCCCTAAAAGGAATCAATGAAAAAATAATCCCAATGTCTTAAAAAATACAAGTTCAAAAAAGCAATTTTCAAAGAAAAAAAATTTAACTTTTTTGAAATAAAATATAAGTGGCACATTCAAAAGTTTGTGCTTTAGACTGACATACAAACAAGATTTGTGGCCTTGATATTGGTAGCCGATGAGCAGTTGTGTGACCATTGTGCTGGGTTTTCATCACAAGGTCCGGGTTTTGTTCACGCAGGCTGCAGCCCACAGCATAGTAGTAATCTGGCTGAAATTGGTCTTCAAGAAGACCAAAGCAGCTTTTCATCTTCCACCACTGAAGATGTCCCCCACAGGTATGGATGAAACCTCTGGGAAACCGATTTCCATGGACCCATAGTTCCTTGGTCTAGAATTATCTTTTAAACTGGCCATGGAAGCATCCCTTCCTCCTATATATTATCAATAGACAGATGGTTCAAAAACAATAAGTAGAACCTAATGTAATGACATGAATATTACCTGTAGGAGGTACTTTATCTTTCATTTCAACAGACAAAACAATGCTGTGACTGCAAGTTCTGGAACCATCTTTAAAACGATCTCTAAGGCAAACCACATCCCAGTGGAAACTATTCTTACACCTAAAATATATATTTTTATAACCAACACTTTCGAAAATGAACAGATAAAATGACATTTACTGTTTGTTTAATATGAATTTTTAATTATTTATCAAATTTTTCAGGTAATTGCAATAAAAATACATGTAGGACCTTATTTGACTTATAATTTTTCAACTTACTTTTATTTTGAAAAATGTGAAAAAAAATTCTCAACATGAGATTAAAAATTAGATTTTCATAAATTTTTCAAAATGAATTCAATATTTAAAAATCAAATACAAGTTTATGATATGATAATTTTGATGTCTGTATCAAAAGCCTCATTGATTAAATACATTGCCTACATATACATTGCATACATTCTCAGCCACCTCGTTGGGCATTTTGTCTGTTGTAGCCTTGTATTCGAACATTTTTGTATTTTACATGTGCGAAACCAAGAGTATTAATATACAATAATCAGTCTAAAAAAATGTGTAAACGTAGATAAATAATTAAAAATAAATAAATAATCTAAAAAAATGTATAGTAATCAATAACTTATGGCTGTCCTGATGGGAACCAGTAACAGTAAGTCAACAATTATTTTTATTCACCATTTCATTGCAACCAGAGAAAGAAAATTTCGTAATGGCCAGCCAGGATTTTGTTTAGCCGTTGAAGGATCTGAAAATCCCAGAATAACCTATGGAATACAAAAATGGAATCGTATCATTTTAGAAAGATAGTAAAGATTTCATACCAGATAATATAACTAACATAAATTTTCACAGTCATGACTTAATTCAGATTATTTAAAAAAAGGGAAAGAAAAAAAATCATCATTCAGTTTCTAAAAAAATCACATGCAACTTTTTTCTCAAAATTTTTTTGCTCAAAGAAATATGAATCCGGCTTTCATGAACGAAACATCCAATAGATAAATAGTGAATATAATAAGTTTAAAAAAAAATATTGTCTTATCTCGATCAGTAATGTCTTACCAGCAAATTCCTAATCAAAATGCACATGTAAAAAGTTTGAAAGAAGACCTGAAATTGCAGTATTTTCCTGAGTATAATTTGCAGATTATATGCTAAGCAAACATCAGAATATTTAGTGAAAATTGCATATTGTTGCATCTTTATCTACAGTTTTTTTTTCTGAGACTGCAATATAAATAAATATGATCTCTCACTTATGCCTCGATGCAAGGGAACAAGGGGAGGGGGAGGAGGGCGCTCGAGTGAGAGAGACGTCATGGTGGACTACACAATATTTATTTTCAAAGTAGCAAAACTTGCATTTGCAGATTATATGCAGGATAATACTGTAAATTACTAGATGCTGGACAGTTTAAAAACTAAATGCTTAGTTTTTATAATTGCATTTTTAATTTGGTAGCAGTATTTTAGAAATATTCGACATCCATATTTGTTATGGGCATCTTTTTCCTCCATCTTATTGGGCATTTTGCCTGTTGTGGCCTTGTATTTGTATTTCAGACAAAAAGGGTAGTAGAAGGAGCACTCCTGGTGTATATTATCTCAAATTTTTGAAAAGAAAAATTCTTTTGTACCAGCACAACACAAAATTAATTTGACACCACAGTTTATTGCAATTCTCAAAAAAGGAGAAAAAATTTTTGGTATGAATATTGTTGCATTGCCCTATTATTACTATTGTTATTTTCTTTCCAGCACAAAGATCTGTTGGGTCATTAGCTAAGTCAAAGTAAGGAAGATCCTATTCTCTCAGTGGTCCTACTGTATAAGGCAGTTTTTTAATTAAAATCAAAGCATATAATCAAAAACATAAATAAAAAACAAGCACAATATTAATCAATGAAGTAAAAAAGCTTGAAAACCACAGTGCTTTTTAATGTTACACTTACAAGCACTGGGTTTAAACAAACTTACTTTTCCAGAATTGATATCGATAGAATCATAAGTACTTAAGCTGAGAAGCCTAACATTTTCATCATCTAAGACATGAACAATGAAATACATTCTGTCAGTTTCAGATAATGTATCATAACCACACAGTAACTGTTTAATCTAAAAATAAAACGAAAATTAATGCTCGGAAAACAAAAATATATAAAAAATATTAAAAATATCAACAAAAATTATGAAAAAATAGTCAAACCTCATTAAAGTAAAACATGTATTTGTTGTTTTCAGAATAAAAAATAAATTAATTAAACTTTACTAGAGAACATGAAGTTAAGTCAAAACAAAATAATTCTTTCCCTTGGACCACTTAATGAAATTAGGAAGAAAACTGAATTGAGTTAAAGTAGAACAATCATAACATATGAAGAAAAATAGATCAATGATATTCATTAAGAAAAATCTAACATATCACAAGTTAAAAACAAATTAAGTAATAAAATAAAATGAATGCAATTATTTTTGTAATTTAATGAACTCAAAAATCTTGAAAAATGTCTAAAGAAACATTTGGGGGGGGGGGGATAGCCAAGCTCTTCAGCATTTTAGCACTTACATCCAATATAAAATTCAATAAATGAATGTTTTTTGCAACCTTCATCAATTAAAATGGAATTTTTTGGGGTAAAGAGCTGTTGTTGGCCCAAGTTTATTATTTTCTCAACAGTAGGGGTTTATTATTTTCTCATCATTAGTAGGTATCTAAGTCACATTACTGAATACTGAATTAGAAAATTCATTTCCAGCTATAAATCTAGAGCGCCCGAGTAGCATGGTGGTGGCAAGATGCTCATCGACCACAAGGAAGATTGCTGTCACTGCCCTGGGTTTGTTCCCCCCCCCCCCCGAGGGAGGATATAGATAAGATTTTTTTTTTTTTTTTTTAATTATTGAACAAACAGCACAATGGACAAAACAGACAAAAAAAAAATTAAACACTTTTCGACCCAAAGGGATATAAGAAACCTTCCATGGGTCGTATTGATACATTACATAAAGAATTTCTGGCAACATACATAGATATATTTTACTACAATTGCTGCATTCAAGTCACACCAACTATATTACCTTAAAATGTTAAACTATAGTCTGATATGTCGAAATACAGATATATTTTCTTACACAACAAAAATATAAACAAATTTTACTCCTTATATCATTTGCAATTTCATTAACTATCGAACGAAACGAACCGCTCCATATCTGCTATTTCCAGTATACGATCCTTTATAGTCTTTTTAAACATATAAAATGATTGCTGTTGTCTAATAATATCATCAAATTCTCTACATATTCTTGGAGCAAGAAAACATATTGATTTTTTGAAAATTGTTTTTTTAGGTAATGGTATTTGATATAAATATTGTGATCTCATAGTTCTTCTTTGTATATTCACTCTGGGATACCAATCAGGATTCTTATAGATGTATACTAAAACTTTATACAGATAAAGTTGCCGTATATTAAATTGGATCAATGATACTTTATTTTGTGAAGAACTGTTAGTTTGTATAATGTCAAGTCGCAAACAGTCATAAAGGTTATCAATAGTATGGATTGAATTTTTATATGTTCCCCCCCCAAACTTGTAGTCCATATAAAATATGTGGGAACACCCATGCAAAAAATACTTCTTTCAAACTTTGGTGTGAGATGATAGCCTTTAATTTATACGTCATTGCTGTGATTGCTCGTAATTTATTAACAACTTGATCAGTATGATCTTTCCATTTTAGGTTAGATGAAATAATGATTCCAAGATATTTATAATGCTGTACTCTTTCAATGTATGAACAGTTACATATAGTATTTGAAAGAAAGTCGTTACATTCATGAAATTTCATTAAATCTGTCTGTGTGCTTAAGTTAGTTAAATTAAAAAGAACCCATTTAGTTTTGCTAGCATTTAGCCTAAGTCGAAGGTTTCGAATTCTTTTATTTATTGCATGGATGTCTTTTTCCAAATTTTTTATCAGTTCAGTTGTTTCAGCGGAGGAAACTAGAACTGTATCATCTGCGAATGAAACAAGTTGACCGGAAATATTGATATTATGAATTTCATTAATGTAAATAGAAAAAAGTATTGGGCCAAGAACCGATCCCCGATACCAAACTTGAGAGGACCACCGCTCAAGTAGACAGCGCCTTCATTTCCAACCCATCTCATTAATGGCAGTAAATTGCAGTATAGTGATATGGCCAGAGTTGGTGTTTAGTAAGTAGAGCTGTAAATCTAAGACTCCGGTTAACAAATGAAAGCAGCTTCTTTTCTTTAATGAGCAGACAGGCAACTGAAACATTTGAATAACAAAATTGGTACAGTAAGAGAGAGGAGGCGACACAGCTCAAAACAACATGAATCTCTGAAGAACATAAGGCCCTCTCCATTCTGTGGCCATCTACAAAATGAAAATGGCAACCAATCAGATAGCCAGGCATCTTTTGTCCATTCACATCCATTTCTAGAAGTATGAATAATGCTTACAGAGAGAGCAATGTAAGTCCACAACAACTAACAGAGCAAAGTAAAGGCACCATTTTCATTGAAAAGTCATAACCTCAAGCTGCCATAAGAAAATTGTTAACCAAACTGTTGAAAAATCACAGATTCGTAGCTACCCAGAAATTTTTCTGAGCTTCTAATTTAATCTATCCAATAGGCTGGTCTGGTTAATTGATCAGTTTTTAATCACAGTTAAAAATTTTAGTTGAATTAATCAACTCAATCAATTTGATTAAAATTCAATTAAAACTTTTATTAAAATTTTGTGAGAATTAACTTAATTTAAAAAAAAAAAAAAACCGATTAGAAGTCGTAAATCATGTTTTATGCAGAGCATTTTGGATGTGACCATATTTAAAATATTTTAATGAAATTTGATTCAATGGAACTTGATGATTTCAGTTTCAAATTGAGTTTGATGTGAATTTTAGAAGACAAAACCAAAATTTATTGTTTCCACTATGAACAGTACATTTTCCATATTCTTGGAAGCATCAGCTCATCTCCTCACAAGTACTATTTGAGAGGAGTTTCTAGAAACAAAAGCAACAGTATAATCAAAAGTTTCACTGTGAATAAAATCAGTGAATAATCAAAAATAACAGATTTCTTTTAAAAAATGACAAGATCCAAGTGAGGAAATTACAGGTTTGGGCAATTATGTTCAGCATATTAAATTGCTTGAAGCGGGTAGCCTTAATTTCTTAACCTATTCCGATATTTGTTTACATGCACAGAATGGGTAAGTGATATCAATAAAATATATTTTTTTACCATCTTGATATTAAATGATCACAAAAAATATTTGATTAAAATTTGATTAATCAATTAAATTTTTTTTATTAACCAGTTAAAAATTTTAATCAATTCCCAGCCCTAGTATCCAGTAATGTTACTTAAGTTCCACAAAGGAATATAGATCAGGTCAGATGAAATTTGCACCCCCTCGGGTCCAGCGCCCGGGACATGAGACCCGCCTGCTCCCCCCCCCAGTTGCGGCCCTGGATGAGGTAAATTGTGTGGTTTAGTAGTAGTAATGTGACTTGTGCTGTACTTGCATCATAAGAACACAGATTTGAACCACACTGACGGCACAGTGGCGGTTGTTGATGTTGGTTTTCCATGGTTTTTCAATTTTGAGGCATGAATGCAAACCAATATATCATTTAAATTGATTAGGTCAACATTTGAAAACTCACACAGGACACAAGAAAAAAAGCAAACCAATTTCTGTTTCTAAATTCGAAAGGATGATTGCAGCACTTGGCAAGCAACACATAACAAGCATTTAACAGAGACAAACTTCACGTTAGGTTTACAATACACACAGCACATACACATTCTGACATGTACCCATTCATTAGAAATTCTGTAGAGGAATGTGGACTAAATGCATGTGTGGTATAGTAGTAGTAGTAGTAATGTGACTTAGACACATCTCGATGATGCAAACCATTAGTGTTGGGGAAATGTTGAGGAAAAAAATTACCTGGTACTGATTTAACAAAATACATAAATAGATACAAGAGAAAATTAACTCCTACCCTTTGGCTTAACAAACTGTGTTTCCGTAAAGTTTATTGTTCTTTTTTTTATTACAATCAGTCTGTAACAAAGTCGAGAAAAAATGGGTTGCATCTCATCATCAATGCAAACACACCAGAAATATACATCATGAGGAAAAAATGAAAAACAAACCTGAAACTCATTGAAATAATCATTAATATTTCTGACTTGGTGGCACAAAACCTCTGGATATAAGAATGCAGGAAAAGCTACCCAATAATAATAATGGTATTTTTTCAAGTCCTAATATGGGGGAGAAAAAGGGAAGTTAAACAAGCATAATAATTTTGGTTCATTCGAAAATAACTATCACAATTTCTATAAACTTTCTACCTTCTTCAATAGTGTTATGATTAATCAATTTCATTAATTCACCATAGAACGAAAAATATGAATACTCAGAATAAAAACGACAGCTTATTATTTAAAAAAATAAAATTTTCAATTCAGTTGTATTCACGATTGTTTTAATGGCCAGTGTCTATTGGAAAGCAAGAATATACTGGGCTGTTCAGCCATGGTCTTTCATATATTCCTCCACTCCACTGCTATGATAGGCATCCTGAAAAGTGAAATTACTGACTTGCTGGGTTACTAAGCACTTGCAAGTCAGTAATTTCACCTCTGCAAGACACTCACTATAGCAATGGTTGAAACGTAAGGAAGTATAAAAAAAGGACCACGGTGAAACAGGCAGGTATATTCATAGGCGTACGCAGAATTTTCTCGAGAGGGTGTTTCAATTTTTTTTCTTCTTAGTGGGGAGTTAAGTTTTTTCCTGCAAAATAACACTATAATCTCGGATTGAGAGGATCAGGGAGTTACAACCCAACCCCCCCCCTCCCTTTGCGTATGCCAATGGGTATATTTACACATAGGGATGTGTGTGTGTGCGCGCAGGTCCACAAAGGTTTTGCTTCACGAAAACTTCATGAAATTTACACACACACATATTTAATGCAGTGTTTCTCAACCATTTTTTTACACTTACTGAATAGTGAAAACATTTGAAAAATTCTACTAACCAGACAAAATGGGAGAAATGATTTGTAGACTTTCTGATGGCTAAGACAAATAAAAATTAATATATAGACAGTATTTCATTTATTAAATCTGAAATTATGTAGATGCTACTTGAAATGGGAGAAAATGGTTTTTCGAGCACCAGTTGAAGAACACTGCTTAAGGGGCAGCAAGAAAACGAAGAAACTTAAAATCACATTTACACAAATCATTTATAAAGTCATTAATCAATTCAAATTATAATTAATTCAGAGAGGTAATATTTATACCTCTTTTAATAGTTGTTGAGAGACTAATTAGTAATTAACTTCCACATTGGTTATGTGGTGGTCGCCGCTGTGGTGGTCGAGTGGTTATAGTGCCGGACTCGTGATGCGAGGATCCGGGTTCGAACCCCACAGTGGTGGTCGGCTGAAGTTGGTTTTCTGTGGTTCCCAACTTCAAGGCGCAAATGCGAGCCGATCTCCCCGTTAAAAAGTCTCGCCACAGAGAGCAACAGTCCCACACAATAAATCATTCAACCATAACACTTCACTCATAGTTAGTAAAACTGGGGGCAGATGACAGCGCTACACATAACAAGCATTACACAGAAACAAACTTTATGTCAGGTTGCACTACACGTACACGCATATCCCCGCATGTACCGATTCGTTGGGGGGTTCCGCGGGCGGGCGGGCGGGCGGGGGGAGGGGGGTGGGTGCATGTGTGGTGTAGCAGTAGTAGGTAGGGGCTCGGGGATCCATGATGTTCATAAGTCAGCCACCTCGTTGGGCAATTTGCCTGTTGTGGCGTTGTATTTGTATTTGTATTTGTATTTGTATTTGTATTAACTAGCCCTTTTTTTATTATTTTTATTTATTTATTTGCATCTACTAAAATCTTGCTTTTAAACTGAAAATCCATAAAGAGAAATGAACTTACTGCAAATGTGAAACATAAAATTTGTTGCAGCAAAGAGGGATCTTTGATAGCATCTCCATTTGTAACAGCCTCCCATACCTGAAAAAAAAAATCTTAAATCTGCCTATAAAAGAATAAAAAATTGACACAGAAAATCCAAAAACACCTGAAATGAATGCTGGCGTTGTTTGGATTAAAAGAAAAATTCTCTAAAAAAATGTGAAACTGTTTTGGCAGAACCAAGAAACAAAATTCTACAAATCAGGATCATGATTTATCACTATTGCCCTGCATTATTTTTAGATTTACAATTTAGGACTTGACTAAAGAAAGAATGTACAAGTTATTTGGCAAGAATGCAATAAAAGCCTTATCAGGTTCTGGCTTGAGTAAAACATATGAATATAAAATTGATTTTCTATGTGTGTGCGTATGTTCTCTATGCAAATCTACAATTTTAGATCTATCATTGCCACAAATTTTGCATATACACCAAATGGGACCCGACTTGGATGATAGGCTATTTAAAAGTTCATCAGAGCTAGGCAAAAATCTGTCATGCAACAAGGGTCGCTAGGTCTCAAGCGACCTAGAAGAATGTTTACTTTGGTCATCATGGCTACCTAGCAATGCGTTTCAGACATGCATATGCCTTTACAATGGTTTGTCACATCTTTAATACTGCCAGTATTATGTATGATAGTTTATGCCTTTATAATAGTTTGTAACTTTTTCAATCCTCTTAGTAATTGAAGAAAATCCAGGCAGCACCGAGTACTCTAGCTAGTTATAAATAAAATTGATACTGATGAAGATATATATATGTTGCACTTTGTATATAATGCTAATAAGTTTGTAGACAATATGAAATTGATGGCAAAAATTCCATCGCTATGGCTGACTTTATTTTCCAGGAAATGTTTGTGCCAGCTATATAGTTGCCAAGTGGATAGACTAATCAAAACTGTACAATTAGAGAATCGGGGTAGTGGCCAAATGCTACAGAATATGGTGAAAGTAATTCTCATAGGTTTATTGTGCTATGCAGAGGTGCAAGTGCCCTTCATCCATTTTGGAGCAGCAAACTTTCGTTTTTGGAACAGAACTAAAAACTAACTATATCTGCAATATAAGGAGTAATTTTTCTGTGAAATGCCAAAAGTTTTGCCAAAAATGGTTGGAACGAATAATTCTAAATAAATTTCCTTCACAAGTTAAAGTTCATTTAAATTTTTTCTGGAGGATATTATCTCTGTCACTACGAAAACATACATTACTGAAATTATGAATAAAAATTATTATAGACTCTTTTCAAATCAAACACTATTCATACTGAAAACCTAGGCAGCAAGAATTTCTGCTGCTTGAACACCAACATCTTATTCATCTTGATAAAGCAAAAAAAAGCGCATGCAGAATATAATAAGGGTTTCCATGAAAAAAAGTTAGCTTGTCACAGAATTTAAAGAAATGCTTAAATTTAAAAGTGAATTGCAAAAAACGAGAACAATATAAAATATCTTATTTGCTTAAACAATTTCTCAACATAACAGTATGTTAATAGATTAAAAATGGTTTTTTTTTGCTGTTTTCTCAGCCTGAAGAATGTTACAATATTTTCTATACGAATCACGAATCGCTTTCAGAAGTTCGGCATCTCAATGACAATTTTTTTTCAAATTTTTCATGCCCTTGAGCATAAGATTTTGTGTGTATTATTCCATTAAAGCATTGGATGAACAGATCTTTCACTGTTCAAACAGACTTTTGTTAACACTGAACTCTCTTTCACTGTCTACATTACCACGTGCTAAAGATAAAAAAAAGCCTTCACCAAAAACTGGCAAAAATTTGAACTGCAGGCTGCTTTCACGATTATAAAGTTTGAATATGTCTGCCCAATATCTACCTATTTATTCTCTGTATTGTAGTGCAACCCATTCATCACACATAATTGATAGTTCTGTTGGTGATACTATGTTAAGCAACTACCCAGCAATGCACAAGAGATAGTGTGAAAAACAAGAAGAGAGAGTGCAAACATTTCATTATCTCAAACAATATATTTTGGAAAGGTAGAACATTTATATATAATAGGTATCTCACAGAAGTTATGTATAAAATGAGCATGATCTTAGTATAAACTCTTTCCTTTGACTATTGTTAAGAGCATGCCCCTCCCCCATCAATGCAGAGGCAGAATGTGTGGCCTTATTGGGCGCTGCTCTAGGAGGGGTGCCAAATGGAGTTGAAAGGGTGAATAAAGCTTTGGCAACTAAAAAAACTATCAAAAATAAGTCCTGCGTTGAAAATAGGTTCTGATTGGGTAGAGTTTTTTTTCCTCGAGCCGCCCTTGTTTGCCAAATCCGGATTTTCGCGATGTGAAATTGTCACGATCAGCAACCACCGACGATAACTACACGACCACATAGTGGCTAGATAACAAAACTACAGCTATTTTAGCTAGAGTTTTTACAGATCCCGTTTTTTCCCAACAATTTCCGGAAAATTTTGGTAATTTAAACGAATAAACCAATCCCCTTTTTGATTCTTCGCAAAGGCGCGTGTGCAATCTTGTGGGAAATAAAGCAAATTTATGCTGTAGATACCACTACCTCCTATATACATAGGACTATATATATAGGAGGTAGTGTAGATACCCTATCTTTGAATGCAGGTTGGTAGCGGCGAAATTTACGTTATTTCCAGTATATAACCCGCAGAAGAAAAAACACTCTCCGCAATCGGAAAATTCAGCATTATCATTCAGGGACTTAGATAGCCCACGGGTTATACCAATAAGAGTACAGGACTTTGTACTTTAAGGTAGAACTACTTTCCAAGGTCACAAGATAACTCGATTATGGTAAATGGTGGGAAGTGAAAAAAATTGAAGTTTCCCCCTCTGTATCTTTTTCCTTGTCTTGGAAAGAACACGTCCCATGAACAAAACTTTCATGCTTCTTTTTCCTAAATTCCGGGTATTTGACGTACTACAGTGCATTAGCAGTACTTCCATGAACCACAAACAAGAATTGGCGCAAATGGGCAGGGATTCTGCACCTTGGTGCACCATGTAGCAAGAGAACCTTTCGGAGCAGTTTGGAGCAATTGGCATAGCTCTTGCACCCCTGTGTTATGTCATTCAGTGATACTTAACATAAACTTATACATTTTGATGTGTTTCACTGAAGCGATTTGCTTATTTTTTTACAAATAAATTCCTGTCTGTCACCTCTATTTTTTTATATTCAGTGCATATATTTTGTTGATTTACTGATATGTATATTTTTTAATGCATGCATTGCTTTTTTCTTTTTTTATTCCCGCGCTTTTAACATAGCAATACATAACATAGCTTCTTCATCTTTTTTTCTTAACACTGGGAATTTTCATCATTGTTTTTTCAGAACTTCAAATAAAAATCAAGAAAATTGATGACATGAATTTAAACATACAAAAAATACTAACTTTTTCACCAAAACTTTGAATGAGAAGCTTCTTGTCTTTAGCTTTGAATTCTTCTAAGGTATTGGTGTTCATCAGTATTCCTTTCAAAGGAAATGATCTCGGAGGAATGTCAATGTTGCTAGATGAAATATATCAATAATGAATACTCTATTCATAATATCGTATTTAGTATGATATATTGATACATTTGGTAAATACTTGTAACTATAAGATTTTCAAGAAAAATTTTATCACATTCTTGAATGAATTTAAAAAAGAAAGACACAGTAAATCTGCATTTGACAAACCCTAGGAGCTTGGTTGTTATGGTTACTGAAAAATCAGTATTGACGGCTGAAATTCTATAGGAGTGCTTACTAAATTAGAGTTTGAGGACCTCGTAAAATTTCTATAATTTTTTTTCAACAGATCTACCAACGTGGAAAGGAGGATCACCCAGTCCAGAAAGAAATGTTATTTTGATCTGTTTTCTTTGAAAAAATCATATGCTTGGCTTAAGAATTGTGGCTGGCATCTAAATTTATATTTATTTCTCAAGTTCTGTAGTATATTGCATAAGAATAATAGTTGGTATCTCAAAAAGTAAGGTAACAGGAGCTCTGAGGGGTGTACAAATTCAATGTCTGAACAGCTGAGACAATCACAGCTTTTAAATGCCGCCGGTAGATGGAACTAGCTCAACACTGTGCCAAAGTCTCAGTTAGAAGATGGAGGTATTGACAGAAATGTCGTCTGCCACTGAATGAAGAAGTGTGATAAGGTTTTTGCATCTAAAGAAAACGCTCAGAGCTGAAATTCATTGGAAACTGGTGGAAGTTTATGGAATCAATGTAATGTCATGAAAACAAGCATGGTTTTGGTGCACAGAATTTGATATAGGCAGAACAGATGTGCAAGACGAGCAAAGATCAGGGTGGCCAGGCACATTCCCCCCGATGACAATGTGTGCCTACTAGGGTGTGCTGCTGGTGGATTTCATCACCTGTGGAATGACTGTGATTACTGCCAGTTATTGTGCCATGATGGATCTGTTTCGTAAGGCAATTTTCCAAAAATCAACTAGGACTGTTTGTTACAGGTATCCTATTGTGCCCGAGTGGCGCAGAGGTAAAGATGCTCGTCTTCCACTATGAAGGTTATCATCAAGGTCCATGGGTTTGAATCTGGGCATAGACCATTTGAAGCAAGTTCTTTACCTACCGAGCCTAGGGCGACCACAGACGGCTGGAGCCTTCATCTCCCACTCAACTCCACTGGTTGGAAATTACCGTATGGCGATATATGACCGGAGTTGGTGTGCGGTGTAGTAGGTGTCCTATTGTTACAAGACAATGCCCGGCCAATGTGTTGCCAATCTTTTTCTTTGACAGGAAAGATGTCCGAAAGCATGACCCTGTTTGACTCTTGGTGACTTCTCCCATGCTTTTGCCATTTTTCTTGACAAAGAAAAAATGCCAACACACCCGCGAAAAGGGATTATACTACAGCTCAAGCATCTTCCACCTGTTGCTCACAAAACACCCACAGTACTCAATGCTCGTGTCTGATTTTATGCTCGCAAGCACTTGATCAACATTCCAATTAAACACCTTGTACTAACTGCATTAAAGGCATGCATTCGTACGTCAAACTTGCCGTAAGGGTGCTCTTCTTTTGATGATGGGTACAGGCAGTGCTCGCAACTAAAAAGAGTTTGAAGATCTTTGCTATAGCTGTTCCAAAATTTAAACTTTTTTTTTGGTACTTAAAAAATCCTTTTTCGTGATAATAATTGTTGTGCAAACCACATTCGAATACAGTCAAGTCTCAATAATTCAAGACTTAAAACTTCAAGGTTCCAGATAATCTGAGGCACAAACTTTTCAAAATTTCTTTTCCAAAAAAACTTTTTCCACTAAGAAAGGTGGTATGGTTCTACCATACTAAGGCCCATTTATACGAGTAAAGTGATTTGGTGTAGTTAACTAAATTTTAAATTATCAAGTAATGAAGTACTTTAAAATGTATGCAGATGATAAGGGCCATTTACCTTCTTTATCAACACTAGATAACGGCACTACACAAGCTGATCCGTACTTTTGGCCCATGTGTTTATCTTTTGAAAAACCTTATTCTTCAAAGAAATGAATTCAAATTTTGCTATTTTTTCCTTTTTTTGGGGTATAAAAAGAATTTATGGGAAAAAAATTTCAATGTTATTTTGGTGGTTGCACACTAATTTTTTTACTCTGTATAAGTTTTAACTTTATATACAAACACAATGCCACAACAGGCAAAATGCCCTATTAGGCTGTACATTGAAAGCTTGCCTGAAATTGATTCCCAAATTCAAGGTGTGCACTTTTTGGGCATACGCACAAAATTAAAATGGTAAGAACAATTATATGTGCGTACTTCTTTAGGTCTGAATAGACTCTGCCTACATTTTTTTTTAAAATTCCAACTTTAAAGGGCAGCGTGCTGGAAAGGGTTAAGTAAATCTACGTGTATGCGCAAGTGGGCCTCCTATGAAAATCATTTTAATCAGCGTTTACTAAATTCACTGAATGTGTGGACACTTTTTGAGAATTTGCCAATTTAAAATTTAGTTAATAACTAAATCATTTAATGTGTGCGCGAACGAGCCTTTACTTTTTTGGATAATCTGAGTTTTCAGTAATCGGAAGTGGTCTTTGTACTATTCACCTTGTATTATTAAGATTCTTTTGTATACCAATTCCTTCAGTTTTATGAATTTTTAAACTACATATTTACGAATTTCTTGGACACCCTGTACTATATTAATGATGTAGGACATAAAATTCAACGAAAATTAAAAGAAAGCTCATCTCATACTCATCAAACGAAGTATAATCGATGTTCGCGATAGGCGGTAATCCACTCGATTCTCCTACAAATAGAAATAGAAGAAATCAATGTATTGAAATTGACACGAATTTTCGATTTCAACGAGAATTTGCGGGGAAAGAAAACACTTAAAATCACGAAAGCATAAACCAAGTACCATTCGAATAAGATGCACAGATACTGACTGAAGCGTCTTCCAATTTGTATTCGTTCAACTTCTTTTGAGACAATTTATACCAAAATCCCGAATCGAGCGCAGACGAGAAAGGCACGAACTGTAATATATTGCTTTCGGCCATGATTTAACCTACGATAAAATACTATTTTATTGCTTCAAAATTAGAATATTTAAATTTTTAATCAGCATCGCGGCAAGGAACGCCTTTCTCTAGAAACGATGACGAGACAAGAACCCTTTAAATCAGAAAAATGTTTACATTTTCTGTGTGTCATATGATTGTTCAGGACGGCTTTGATTCACCCATCGACATGTCGATTCAGAAACTATCACTTTTTACAGATATTTAGATTAATTTCATGATTCATAATAAAATTTTTGCGAGAACTTTAATAAATCAAAAAATAATATCTATAAACAGTTATAAAATTACTCTCTGATATTTTATAGATTGTTTTAAAGCGTAATTGTTGAAACACGGTAACAAAAACTATATCTAAGGACACTCAATCTTTAATGAATGACAACTAATAAAATTAATGAGCTTATCAAAAAACTTTAAGAACTTTATGTTTCATAAAAATTACGAATTTTATGATTTTATTGTTCGATGAAAATAATAATTTTAATTTCAATCAATCTTCCCTGGATGAAGGTCAGCTGAGTGAAGTGCAACAGGAAGGCGGTGACATCAATTTAAGCATTGCCCTATCGAAGTTCAGATGATATTGATTATTGAACTGGTGATGAAAAACAAATGTGTCGAGCTTATCATTCATTATTTACAAGCAAGATGAGAGCCCTCCTTGTCAAGTGCCGCGGCCTCGTCAAGACCATATGCAGGTAAATAAATTATTTATTTAAAAAAAATTCATTTTATTGCGATGGTTTTTATTTCACTTTAAATAACCGAAACTAGTTTTGTTATTGATCAAATTAACTGTCATTGGTAAATTGCATGTTTGAAAGAAAATCGGGGTCCCTCTCATGAATGGGGCTTTAAAATTTGTTGTTTAGGGAAGAAATATGAAGATCAATGAAATTATCTTGTACATAAATAATTATCTAGAAATTGATTCAATTGCCATTAATAGTTTTCCTAATTTCCATGATTCATTCATGATGAATCATTCCGTGAAGCAATTGAAACCACTCTTGAATAAATTCATTGTACATATCAAGTTTTTGTTCCAGTTTTCAGTTCATGAATGTGCCTATACATGTAACTGCAAGCTTGACAAGCATTCATGTGCGATCTTTTTGTACAAGCAATACTTGAGCAAATTTGGTAATGCACGCTTGTTCAAGCTCCTGCATTTGCACAAGCATAACCATGTGAGTATCTGTATCAGTCTTTACGTTTTAGTGAGCTCTGCTTGTAAGTGAATGAGCGAATAAGCAAGTGAATGAGCAAGTTGGTGAGTGAATAAGCAAGTGAATCAGCAAGTTGGTGAGTGAATAAGCAAGTGAATCAGCAAGTTGGTGAGTAAATAAGCAAGTGAATGAACAAGTGAGCGAGTGAATGAATGATCAAGTCAGTAACCAAGTCAGCAAACGAGTGAGTAAATATGCAAGTAAGTGGTTGAGTGAATGAGCTAGTGTAATAGAGCTGCAAACACTGAAAATTTGAGAGCAACTGTTTTATTTAATCCAACTTGCTGGATGCGAAATTAAATAGGACTACAAAATTGACTCGTAACCACAGCTAGTTAGCTTGTACTTATTCACTCAATATCTCATTCACTTTCTCTCGCTTGATCATTCACTCTTTCAATCAGTTGCTCACTATGTGTCACTCACTTATTTTCTCAATTGATCAATGACTTGCTCTTTCACTCATGCATGTGCTCACTTAGTCACTGACTTGAGCGAGTGATTGTACTTGCTCATTCTCAGGGGAACTTACGTAAGCTCAATTGCTCATTCATTCACTCATTTGTTCACTTGGTCGCTGACTCTGTCACTCTCTCATTTGTGCCAAATTGTGTGTTAGGAATTTTCCGTAAATTGCTTCAGTGCTTCAAACTGATGTTTGTACAGGCATACTTGTACCATGTGGAGGTGAAAGGGAAGTTGTGCGAAAAAGATTGAATAGCGGACCACCTCTGCACATGCTTATCAAGTTTGCAGTTATGTGTGTAGCCGCCTTAAGCAACAAGTGGTTCGCTGTGCATCACCAAAACACTTATTACACAGTCAACGCTCATTATAACACCCCTCATTACAGCAACCGTTCCATTTCAATGACTGGTAGGATTGATACGACCCAAATCCTTTCATGTAAGAAATATCCTACATGTAAACCTTTCAATAGGCCTATAATGACCACCCCAATGTAACATCTGTTTTCAAAGGAGCGATGGGAGTCGTTATAACCAACGGTGACGGTATATAGAAATGATAATGTTATGCTCTTCATTATTCACACAAGATATAGGAAACTGTATACAATGTAGAGATGATGATATTGTATTGGTTAGTATACTTGCTTGGATTGCAAGGAAATGGGGGGTTCAGTTCCCAAAAGCGGCCTAGGCCTTTTGTTTTCTAAAATCATCTCAACATTGTATCAAGTTTCCTAAATCAGTGTTACATGTTCAGGTGAATTATTATTAACAAAAGTCTTTGATGTTCTTGCTCAGACATCTTCAACACAGTGCTCTCTGAAGTACCCAGAGTGCCTGATGCTTGTGTTTGATTTCGTGCTCTCTAGCACTTGATTAAAAGTTCCAATTAAACACCTTGCAGGAATTTCATTCAAGGATTGAAATTATCCTCATTTCATGTATTAATATGTTAGACTTGCCTCAAGGGTGCTCTTCATTTAGTGGTGGGTACAAGGCAGTTCTCCCGATTGGAAAAAGGTTGAAGACCTCTGTTGTAGCTAATAAGTCTGATAATCCTGTAAGCACTTAATTTATGAGTTTGAATGACTCTACTCTTACAGGGTGCTCATGTAATAACTTTGAACGAACTTGAGCCCACCAGCAAATGATACTTGAAACTTGATGAAACATCAGCGATCAGAAATGACATTAGAGATATAGGTGTTTCAGAGTATGCTCTCGAGAATGAGAAGAGGAACAAAAATCAGGTTCTTACAGTTACAGTAACAAAATTTCAAAAAATTCAAATGGCAACACCTACTTATGCATTGCAAAGGGATTGGAACAGTAAAGTACCATAAATAACATTCTAACAGTATTCGTTGCATGATAAATGCGGGCACTGGACAAATGAAAATGGGGAAGCAACCAATGTAGATCACAGTGCTGCCGCAGGAAGTCCCCCCACTGAGGGGTTAGTGAACCAACCCCTTGGTGCAATCTTCTGTCTTTGTCTGCATCCTGCACTGGTATTTATGGCGCTATGGGTGCCACTCTAATGCCTATTCACAAATGGTATTTCACTACACCAATCACTTAGCAATGCATAAAAGTGAGTGTTCTTATTTAAATATTTCAAAACTTTTAGTGTTGCGACCATAACCATGAGAACTAGAGTTTGTTTTTTTTTCTTCTTCATTTTCTAGCTCATATTGTGAAACACCAATGTCATTCACATTCATTGATTTTTCTGCTGCTGGGGGCTCATATTTTGGCAAACTTATTTTACGACCACCCTGTATATTTGACTAGGCATAAAATTTTAATTAATTACAGTAAGTAGCCAAGTGTGTCAAATTCTTTGTCTTTCGCTGAAACTGATTTTCATAAATCCTGTTGGCAGGGTTGTTTGGTTTAAACCACGTTGGTTTAAACCAACTGGTTTTTTTAAAAAAACCACTTTGGTTTTTTTCAAAAAATCAGATAAAAGTGGCATAAATATTATTTTTTTCCCTGAAAAATATCATATTTGTTCATTATTAGCCAAAATGTTTCATATTTACCTTATTTTATATCCTTGGGGTACATTCTGACTGTATATCTTTAAATGACATAAGATTTTATAAGTGGTTTTTTTCAAAAAGTCTCATAAAAGTGGCCAGAATATATATTTTTCATATGAAGTATCTTAGTCATTTAAAAGCCAAAACTTCTCATTCTTACAACATTTTCTAACCTTTGGCTACATTCTGATGCTCTATCTTTAGCAAATTCATGAATACAGATTGCATCACACATCTAAATGTAGTGGTGTATTACATATCTCACAGGGTTTCTTTTTCCCTTCACAAAGAAGCAGCTACAGTAGTGACACCATCATGCTAGGGGCAGGTGGTCCTATAATCCAATAAAGACACCAGCTGTCCTTAAAGGACAAAGACTAGTGTACTAGTTGTTACATTACCTCACATACATTTTCATTCCCATAAGAAGTAGCACATCTCCTACTCTATATCTCCCAGTCTTAATATTCAATAGTTGTTTTTTTATACTTTCACACACACACTGTTAAGCCCAGTTAATCAGTGTTCTACTGAGTAATAATAACAGATTTATGAAAAATAATCAGCTATATACAGGGTGATTATAAAGTTTTGATTCAAAAACTATACAATAAGTACTGGTCAGAATGACTTGGAAATTTGCATGAATACTCCTGAAACAATGGAATTTTCTTTGTCGAAAGAAAAAAAGCGCTAGTAGTGCAAAATGTGCAAGTAGATGATGCTGTACTTGGCCAGCAGTATAATCTATTTTGTGCAACCACATCATTTCGGCACTTCCACAGCATCAGTGTGTGGATAGAACTTCTATCAAGATGCACATTGCAATACCAGCAAAGCAGCTGCTGAAGACCCATTTTGACAGGATGCACCTTAACCCTTGTAACTACTGGCTGTGGGGGTACCTCAAAATGTTATAAACAGTGGTCAGATTGCAAACTTTGATGAATTGTAATCTCCAGCACATTCCCTATACGTTAGAAGTTCCTCATTCCTCAGCAATATGAACGGGGGAAAGGGGGCGCGTTTGGTTTAATAAAGCTGAATTGCAAGCACATCCACATTATGACCATGGCATATTCCGATTCTGCTGTTGAACAAAAAATTTTGTGCTTTCAACCTCATAGCCAGAACACGCGGTGGACAACATATTTAACATTTTTTGAGTAAGTTGTAGTTATTTGTTCAATTACTTCATTTTTTTTGTGATGTTTCCGTGAATTATGGACTCGTGCAATGCTATAATTAAGTTATAATTTTGCCTTGACTGGCTATCGTTTCCATTCTGCGAGCAAATTTCCCACATGTTGGATGATGTCATTAATTTTACATTTTTAAGTATTTTTTCCCCTTTATCAAATAAAATTGAATTTTTTCAGGAATATTCATGTCAATTTTCAAGTCATTCTGACAATCGCTCTTTTTTTAGTGTTTTGAAATCAGAACCTTAGTTATAATCACCCTGTATATCGTAAATCATCGTTAATTAATCCGCATTATTTATGCATCATTAAATGCATTATATTCACCTAATTTTTATTACTTTTTGCAAAATAGCTTCCTAATTAAGTATACTGAAAGTAACTGGAGAAAAACCTTTATATATTATATGATTAATAATAACATTAAAAGAATTTTCAAACACACAGTAATCCATTGAGTTAAGCAAAAAATAATTAAATGGCAAAAGTTGGTTTTTGTTAAAATTTAATAAATATTTATTGATTAATTAGCATGGGAATAGTGTTAATTACATTAATAAACATTTTATTTTTGTTAATTATTGGAAGTTTGAATGATTTTTCAGAAATTTCATTGTTTTTAATGTTAATACCATTTAAAACAAAAAAACCGGTTTAAACCAAAAAACCCGGTTTTTTGGTTTTTTTACCAACCCTGCCTGTTGGTCATTTGTGCAAATTCACTTTGATATTCAGGTCTTATTCAGTATGGGTCCGTTCAAGCAAATGTGGTATTACTTAAGCAAATTTTTAGCTATTTTTGACCCCTTTCCCTTCTTTGTCAGCAAAATTTTGTCATCGCTGCCCCCTACCTCTTAATACATATTGGTGGGATCAGAAACGTACGAGGGAGGAGGGGCATGGGGGTTCGTGCACCTCTCTCCCCCCCAGACGAATTTTTTTTTTTTTTTATGGAAAATTTTCTTTTTTTTAAAATTAAAATTTCAAAAGAAAATACCTTTATTTGTTATTATAATCGATTTCTGTTAATTTCAATACTACTTGAAGGATAGGAACTCAAAATTTCTCTCTAAAAAATTCATTGCGACCCGCCCTTTAAGCCATATGCGGTAAACCCTTGACCCGCAGACCAAATGTGACCCTGAAGGTTATCTGATGTGACTTGTCCCCCTCAAACCAAATTTTGTAAAAATGAACTAAGCGGCACATTTACAGATCTCTTGAATGACCTATGGCACAATTCCAGAGCATTTAAGTGGCCGTGACACATTTTCAGATCACTGAAGTAGGCCTCAAAGATCACTTTCACATTCAAAGATCACCTAAGTAACCTGCGACGCAGTTACAGAATGCTTAAACAATCCATGGCACGTTTAGAGATCCCTTGAGTGACATGCCGCTCAGTTTTAGAGCACTTAAGCGGCCCCCAATGTGGTTCTACATCACTCAAGTTACCCATGGAACATTCCCAGATTACTTAAGTGATTCGTGGCACTGTTCCAGAGCACTTGGCCTGGAAACATTTCTGGAGCACTTGAAGGAACCGTGAAACATTTATAGATCATTAAAGTGGCTCTGTAGGGGACTTATCAATACTTAGAATGTTAGTTCAGGTTCCCAGTAACTATCGAAAGGTTTTTTCCAATTTTGGCACACAGAATAAGTCGCCATTAAGAGTATTTCATATCATCATAAAGGTTTGGTTGATGACGTAAGCATCATCAAAACCCCTCCCCTCTTGTCATCAAAAGTCAGCTAATCCGAAATACCCCCCCCCTCCCCTCCATCGATGCTGACGTAATACTTGAATGACCCCTATTCATATAGGTCTACAGTTGAACCTCCCATGACAGACCCCTTTGAGGTCTATTGACACACACACACACATCTGTTTGATCTACATTACATTCAATCTTTAATCATTTTAATTGACAAGCATTGAAATATGCGAAGGAGATTTTGAGGGGGATTATGTTAAAAAAATGAGGTGATACCTGAATTCTATTACATGACAAAAAAGAAAGAAATTGTCAAGATAGAGGGTCTCGAGAAGTAATTATATGGAAACTCAAACTTTCAGGGCTGAAAGCCTCTGCTGTAGAAACTTCATGAACATCTCAAGTACAAATTCAATGTTTGAGTTGCTAGAAGCATCAATGCCGAAACTATATCAAAATATAGGGTATGAAAATATAATTATTTTTAAAAAATTAGATTTTTTTAATTTTAATTAACAGAGTGCTTGTTAATTAAAACAAATCTTGTTGATCAGTAAAGATGCATATTTTCGTATTGCCCAACTGCTTTTATCACCTAATCTCGCAAATTTAATTCAGCATTAATGAATAAATTAACATGAACTGCAATCAAGAAATATGAACATTAAAAATCTGTTTATGCAACATGAAAGGTCATTGAGCCCAAATTAACTTCGTGGATTAACATTTTTTTTTATAGAGAAAAGTGCTTTTATTCATAAGGGCTCCCCCACTGCCTATTGAAGGGAATGCCTGGTGGCAACTCAGCATCACACATATGGTGCAGACATCTCAATTCACTCAATGCACAACCAAAGGCCCATTCAGCATCAACTAAATAAAACATATTCTATTGACAAGATTGTTTTCTGCACAATTAGTGGATACATTTATTATGACATGTTTCCAACTTGCATGATGCTGCTTAATAGTTCACACATTTTTATTCTTTCACTGATTTAATGAGTTTTGGTAAAAAACGAGAAAACTCAAGATTCTGATACGAAAAGTAAAGAAGTCTAAAGCTTAACAATATTTATGTTGGTTCAATATCTATTATTATTTTGAATCAGAAATTAGGGCATAGAATTCAAGGCTTTACATAAAAAATAATTTGTTTTTTTAATGAGGGGGCGGGGGGGGGGGGCCTTGGGGGGTCTGGCCCCCCCCCCCCCCCGAAATGTGAGAAAATGACCAAAAAAAGGGAAAAAGATGGCCAAATCCATTGTTATGTCACTTTGGTCCCCCCCCTCCCGAACGAAATTTCTGGCTACGCCCCTGTGAGGGGGAACCATAGTGTCACATTGCAATGCGTTGAAAATACTTAGTGCAGTTATATAGTTCAGCTCCCCATATATTTTTTCATGCACAAAATCTAGAAATAGAGCAGTTTTCTTTCTACACTGTATCTAGGGATTAAGTTCGAGTCTATATTTACCCCAAAGATTTTCTATACTTTTTAATTAAGAACTTTACCACATATCTCAGTAACATGCATACCATACCAGGTTACTTTTACTTCAATATCATTGAAGTTATTTAAAGGAAAAACAAGATTTAAATTTTGTGATTTAAATAAATGATTTTTTTTTGAATCAAGTGATTTAAAGCAAGCTGATTTAAATTGGCGTACCCTGAAATATGTACGATGCCTTTATGTGAAAAATATAAAAAAAATTTGTTGCTTGAGCGAGACACTTCCAAATAAAAAGATAAAACCTGAAACTAATGCCACTTCCATGCTTTTAACCAATCTGTGTTGATTTCCTTCATGGTTGTATCGCTTGTATCAGGACAGTGTGAACCCGGCCTGGAACATATTAGGGTCAGATTCTGAACTGCACTTGGTGATTGTCAGTATAGCCTAGTAGAGGTAAGAATATTTTTTTCAACTGAGACGAGACAGATCTTTTGGAACAAAAAGTGGCTGTGGCTGATATGTGTGTGAATAAACCTTTAATGGTTTCCCCCCACAAGTCCTATGGAGTGGGTCTTCAATGCATTTCACCACCTGTTGGATAAAACTTTCTGTCCTCCTATAGAACTCCTATGGTACCTGTTATTCAGAGGCTCTATTTCACTCAGTTATTATGAATTTTTATAGGCATGACTGATTGTATGCTACTGTAATGTATAATGGTTTTTTCCTTATATAAATTTATGTATTAACGCTGGTGGGAACGCTGCGCCAAAATTAACATCTTGCGCCATCCTGCTCCAATAGGGTATTTTCGTATTTTTCTGCGCCAAATAGCGAATTTCGCTTCAGTATGCCCGGAATTTCGGAAAGGACGTAAAAAAATTCCTGCATACTATCGTAGTAAAATTGTTCCTGCTTGCCGCGAAACGATTCTTTCCGAAAAGCGTGTTTTAATCCACTGTACTTCAACTATCGCCTTATTTAAACCATCGGCCCATCATCGGGCTTTCCATCGCGAACCCCCGATAATATCCGTGTTCGTGCAAATGAAGATGGTTTGCAATGGTCTGTCAGCTTTAAAGCGCAAATGCGAGTCAGTTTCCGTTTTAAAAAAAAAGTCGCCACTGGAAGCAGCAAAAATTACTGTAGTCGATCGGCATTGCGTCAAATCCCGATGTTTCGTGAAAAAAAATTTCATTTCGGGAGTAAAAGAAGAGCATGTCCGCCGAATTACGATTGCTAATTTAGAAACTTTGCCGAATAACGAGCATTAAATCGCCAATGTTGCCGAATAATGAGTGTTAAATCGCCAAATAACGAGTAAGATCGCCAATCTCACCAAATAACGAGTGTAGATCGCTAGTCTCGCCGAATAATGAGTCAGATCGCCAATCTCGCCAAATAATGAGTGCTGAATCGCCAACCATCGTGTTTATTCTTCCGAAATTCTCTCACATTTTGCAACAATTTCTTTCTGAGTATAAAAAAATTGAAAACTTGATATAGAAAATTTATAATATCTATATAAAGACTATAGAAAATTTTTAGCCCATTAGAAGGGTGGCTGTTCCAGACAGCAAATAGTGCCCTCAGTAAGTAAAAATCATCTTAAATAGACTGGTGCAAAAAATTTTATGACAGCCGCTCTTTCAAAGAAGGTGTCAAAAGCCTGAACCACCAAAAACAAAAAACAAGCTGATGAAAAGATGTTTGATGACAAAAGACAGTGCAGTTGTTTTATTTTGAAAAAGGGTGAGGGTTAACGAAAATAGAAAATATTGTTGTTAATTTCACTGCTTTAATTTATAAATATCTGCTCCGAATCCTCAATTCGCTTCTCCAAAACTGCTCCGAATCATGAATTTTGTTGCTCCAAAATGGACTTTGTCACTTCCCACCCCTGATTATTTTACTCACTGATCATTTTTCATTTCTGTCAAATTTTAAAAGATCTCTTTCACATAAAAGTTTGTCGTTTCATTTATTTCTCTCTTTTGTTCCAGACAATATTCAAAGAATGCATCTTGTGCTCAAATATCATCTTCGCCAGATTTCAGCATCAATCAATATGAAATAGTGGGCTTTGATCTTGATCACACAATCTGCAAGTATAATTTATGCGCTCTTTTCGAACTGATTTATGATTCGTTAGCTCACTTCTTTGTTGAAAATCATGGCTATCCACGCGAGCTTCTCGAGAGGCGTCCGTCTGATTCAGATTTCATTCAGAAAGGTATAATCTTGGACAAGTCCAGGGGCAACTTCCTGAAGTTGGACCAAGATTACAAGATACTCAAAGCTTGCCATGGCACCAAGCTGTTATCAGAAGATGAGATTATGCGAGTTTATGGCAATCAGCAGTTGATGAAAGGCACAGAGAGCATACCAGGAATATTATGCAGCAGTAATTACATGAATGAACCATTCTATATTTTCAAGGACTATTTTGTGACCATTGGAGCTGTGTTCTGTATGAAAGTCGTTGATGTCTTAGATAAGAAAAACAATGGAAATCCTCTGCCTGTCTATGATTTCTGGCGACATTTCCTCGGAGGACTGTATTTCATGTATGAAAGGGAAAACTTTAAGAACGGTAATGGGAATTTTTTTCCAGCGTTGAAGAAAAATCCAGAGCTATATCTTCGTAAATGTTCTCACCATGTTGAGAAGTGGTTGAAAAGTATACGGGAGTCAAAAAGAACTTTCCTGCTTACCAGCTCTAATTTTGATTCGGCAATATTTTTGGCAGAATACTGTCTAGGGAGTGACTGGGCTCAATATTTCGATGTCATCGTAACTTTTGCTAAAAAACCTGGATTTTTCTCCAAGTCTAACCCATTTTACATAGTGGAGAAAGACTTAGAAATCAGCCAGATCTCTCCAAATGGAATGAAAACACACACCGTATATTCTCAGGGTAATTGGAATGACCTCCAGCAGTTTTTCGAGGGTCTATGCAACGGTGAGAATCCAAAAGTACTGTATGTGGGAGACTCGATAATTGAGGACGTCTTTGCACCATCACAGTTTGCTGGCTGCGACACCGTAGGTATCGTAGAGGAGATGTTAGCAGAAGACAGCAGCACATTTGTTCCAAAAGAGAGCTGGTTGCTTCGCTCAAATTTCTGGGGTTCGTTTTTTGCTTCGGAAAGAAATTTGACTTTATGGGCAAGGATTTTAGCAGAGCACGCCAAGATAGCAGTGCCAAATCTAGAAACCCTGTCATTTCTAGGCCTAAACACCAAAGTGCCTTCCTTTGGTCCATCTCTGCCATACTCCGGTTACTTCCCAGAAGCACCGTTTGTTTTCAAAAGTTGATTCCCGGACGTTGTTAGTTATCAGCAAAATAATTTGGGGCTAAATTTTGTTTTCATTTTCATGCATTTCATTTAGATGGAGAGGAATTATATTTTGCCAGACTTTCTGAAAGAATTTCCTTGTTTCATGTTCCCATAATGAGACTGAAATATTTCTGTTGTTTTTCCAAAATTAATTTTAGCAGTAGATATGGTTGCCAGATTTTATTCATGATTGAAAGGGGGGGAAAAAATTTCCAAGTTTTTAATCACAGCTTCATTATTTTTAAAATGTTATTAATATTTTCATAATATATGAGCTTATTGCTATTATTATTTTGATTACAAGGAAATGCTGCTCAAATACATAGTTTATCGTACCTGAAATTCATTACTTTCATGTTTTTATTTAAGTAAAGATTTTTTTTTTTTGTATGGTAGACTCTATATATCCCTTTATTCTTTCATTCTATATAAAATACACTGCTATGCTAATTTTTTTGTATATATATATATATTTTGCCAAGTATGAAACAAATTGTAATGGGATCATTATTATTTTATATGAGAAAATGAGCTTTTCCAGAGAAAATTAAGACCAGAAATGGTAAGTGCCAAGTTGTAAATTTTACAAGAAGAGTGAAAAAAAGGTTTCAGGTGGCATAGACCAATGTGTTAAGTGATATCTACTGACGCGTTTTTCACCTACTTAGAGTGAGTTGGACCAGCACCTCCTAGAGATAGAAGGCCTCTGCAGTCTGCTTGTGACGTCACTAAGTAGTCCATTTTCCCTCAGAATATTCAAAGGAAAAAATTTCCTGCACGTGCCATTATCATCGTTGTGAGGGAAAGAAATTATCGGACTCATAATTGGTGATTTCTATGCCACACATCCAATCACTATGTGGTATTTGTGAGCCAATCAGAAAGATTGTATGCCAAAATACGAAGAAACAGAATTGGATGCTGTGTTTCAAAATGGGGCAAACTTACTAGGTAGTCTGACTGGCGTTTATGGCAAACAGTGCAGAGGCCTTCTATGTCTAGGAGGTACTGGTTGGATACTCACATCTTTTCCCAGGT
Organism: Pholcus phalangioides; assembly: GCF_987345545.1. Taxonomy (NCBI): domain Eukaryota; kingdom Metazoa; phylum Arthropoda; class Arachnida; order Araneae; family Pholcidae; genus Pholcus; species Pholcus phalangioides. The sequence continues at coordinate 2,730,404 of NW_028301608.1, read as the reverse complement.
TCACAACCTTGGTATTCACTATATTTAGACACAGAAAAAAAAAAAAAAATTTTGTACCTACTGCGTTTAGTATTTCCAATCTTCAATTTTCAAGAACAAATTAGTCTCTAAAGGTCGTTTACACGAGTTAAATGATTTAATAGTTGACTAAATTTTAAGTCGTCGAGTGAGTGAATGATCATTGGGTGATACAAGGCCATTGCCCACTGGTGCATGCACATAGTTTCTGCTTAATTGAAAAAATAGACCAGATTCTATTATTCTTATCTACTTAACCACTAAATCACTTAACCCCCTATAAAATGGGTCTTCATGTTGGCACAGATTTCAAAGTACTTGATGACTTAAAATTTAGTTAACTGCTAAATCGCATAACTCTTGTGTAAATAGACCTTTGATGGAAGTACTGCTGTGCTCCATGAATATTTCACTGAAATTCAAAAGCAACTCAAGAAATATGCAGAATGTTATTTAACTTAGATTATGAATGCACCATGAAATATATACTGAAGATACTTGTTCAACCTTGTGTGCTGCAAGTTTTTTTTAATACGGTCGAATCCCGTTATAACGAACACCAAGAAACCGGAAGAATCACTTCGTTATAAAGGAACTCCAGGTTACTTAGCATTGTTCCTATGTAAACTTATATGAGGGATTAGAAAAGTGTTTGTTAAAACAAGATTTTCACTATAACAGTATTCGACTGTATTGTAATGTGATGGATGTTTTTGAATGAAGAGATATATTCAGCAATGACCTAATTTTTTCCGGTGGTTTTAGAAACTTATAGTGTACATTGAATTGTGGAGAAAATTGTGTAGATTTTTTTTTCTATTTTTGTGTTGAAGGAATGTATTGACATGAAGACTATCATAGACACAGTTCAGTTAACATTTGGTCAAAAATAATGTTGATTTATAAATTTTTTAAACATTAATTTCAGGTGTAATCATTGGCGTACGCAAAGGGGAGTTTTGGGGTTCTAACCCCCCAAGCCGAGATTATGGTGTTATTTTGCAGGAAGAAACTTAAACCCCTTGAGAAGAAGAAAAAATTGAACCCTCCCCCCTCTTGAGAAAATTCTGCGTGCGCCTATGGATGTGATACATTCAAAATCAAATTCTAGATAAATCTAGATTTTTAGTGTTGAAAGAAAAATTTTTTTTTTTTTTCAGTGTTAATTACTGGATTATATACCTATATAATCCAATGATTATCAGTATCTATTTGCTTATTTATATAGATGATTACCTATTTATATTATATACAGTATCTACCTGCTTTGAACTTTTGAGAGAGGAAAATTATGGGTGTTTATTAATATTAACTTGTGTAACTTGTTATTTACAATTCCTGTTGACCTTCTTTTTTGAGAAGAAATATATTTTTTGGCTATGTCATTTAAACCCGGTGCAATATTTTGAACAAATTATTCTTGCATCAAATTTGTGTTATTTAGTTTTCAAACCATTCATTTTAATTCTCATATAATTGGAAAGGCTAACTTTTATTGAATTGTTCATAGTTTTAAGAACATTAAAATGGTGGAATTTTATTTTTAATGTTGAAGTTAAAAGAAAAATGTAATGGTATGCATTTTCTCTTAATTTCTCATCGAAAGTAGAAAAATAAGTCTCCCTGATGCATTGAAAATACTACTCGAAGCACCCATTTGCATCTGTAATCATAGTGATCTACTGATGATGAGTGCCACTCATCATTGAGCACAGCATTACCAATAGAAGAGTATGTAAAAACCAATTTCCTTATCTATGTGCTTCGAGACATGTAGCGAATTCAGAGGAAGAAAATAGGTTAGGCAGTCACTTGAAACAATGATGTGTGTTCAGTTTGTTTTATATAGAATAGCAATAAGACTTACATTTTAGGTTATCAAGTTTTTGCTGCTGCAGTGAATCAAATGTGATTCGTGTTGCACATGGTATTTCTCGAAAGTGATTTATTAATCCCTTGACATTGATGCCTGAATCCAGTTTGAGCAACAGAAAAATTTTGTATTTGTGATTTGATGATTATTATTTTTTTGGCTAAAAAGGTTTTCTCTTCCACGAAATCTGTATTTAATTTGTCTTTTTTATCATATAATGCACAACAACAAAGAAGAAATATTTCCATTTTTGATGAATTTTTATAAAATAAATTACATTGTCAAGGGGTTAATAAAGTATGGAAAACTTTTTTCTCTCTTCAAAGGTGGCATAAAAATGTTGGTTTAATTTATAATATTTCACTATGACTTGAAATTGTATGTTCAAATTCTGAAGTGAATCTGTTATATAAGGTTTCTCAAAATATTATGTATTCATGTTTGCGTGTATGTAAATGCACCGTTTTTTGTATAGATTCAAGTCTTTTGCCACTTTGTTTTTACTTATATGATATTTATCGAAAATGTAGTTTTCCATTAGTTTGAGAGAAGTTGCTAATTCATAGATTTTTCAACGTGTATAATTTTTATTATTTCAAATTTTTTTATAAGTTTTTGTATTTGACCACTTGAACTGAAATGATGAGTCCAGCTCGTCGTGAATTTTCTGTGTGAGCAGAGTGCTGCCTGAAAATAAATTGCAGTTCAAAGGGTTAATTCCCGGTCTTCAATTACCTAAGGATGATTACACTTATTGGATGATGGGATCTGTTAAAGAAAGAGGAAAGTTTATCTGTTGAATGTTGACAATGATGTATATTTTGGCGGGAGAAGAAGAAAAGTTAAGAGTACGTTCCTTTCCTTTGCAAAATCGCTCAACATGCGTTTATAATGTTCAGCGATTGTCATGCAACAAATCGAATGTGTTCTGCAACTTTTCATAATAGGTTAAAATCGCAGATCTATAATCTATCATCATGGACAGTGGCATCAGAGTCGGGAATGCTACGGGTGCTGGAGCAATCCCGCTATTTTTCATCACTCCTCAGAGCATCCCTAAAATTAATTCATAAATCAAAGTTTTCTGAGTTAAACTCGACTTGAGCACCCACAAGTCTAAAAAAATTTCGAAGTCCCCTGATCACGGATGATCATAAACTTGAGACAAATTGTACAATATTTTATAGGTGTGGGTATGAGAAAAAGATTCTTGCTATTTATTTTTGCAGTAAGAGTTTTGG